>NW_028263222.1:600000-852500 GCF_982192425.1 Myodes glareolus | reverse complement strand
TCAGGAGGTCTCATGTATTCATTTGGTTTCTCTCAGTGTCTGTGCTACTGGGGTTATATTTAGGAAGCGGTCTCCTGTGCCAATGCATTCAAGTGCATTTGATATTTTGATTTCTATAATTTTTATTGGGGATGAAGTCAATTATTTGAACTCTCAAATATTTTTATTGTTATTATCTTTTTATCTGTTAGTTTATTTGTGGTTTTTCAACCTAGGGTTTCTTTGTGTATCCTTGTATGCCCTGGAACTCACTTTGTAGACAAGACTGGCCTCAGACTCACAGAGATCCATCTGCCTCTGGCCCCTAGTGCAGGGATTAAAAGCATGCACTGAACACTTTTTTTTTAAAAAACAGAGTTTAAAAAAACTCTCTCCCTTTCCCCCAGCCCCAGCCAGGGCTGCCGGCTACATCTCAGGCAGGCATAGGTGGCGGGCACTCTGGCTATCCAGGAAGTGACAGGCACAGACAGGCAGAGAAGCAGGGAAGAGTGATGCCCACTCTCTCACTAAATGCAGGCATGCAGGAAGAACAATGAAAACAATCAGAACTGCAGAGAATTTCCAGAAACCACATGGTGGGGATCTAGTGCCCTCTTCTGTTGACAGGGAAGACATCAGAGATTTGGGTTCTTGTGCCTCCCTCCTCCCACCCAGTTCCTCCCTTAATTGTGGCAGCCCCTTGGCCCACACAGTCCTTTCACTGATTGTGATCGATCAGACACACTTTTTGTTTTATTTTTTAATTTTTGAATTCGGGTTGAAGTCAATGAATTGAGCTCTTAGATTATTATTATTATATATGCGTTCAAGTGCATTTGATTTTATTTTTAATTCTTATTTTATTAGTTTTGAATTGTGAGTGAAGTCAATTAATTGAGCTCTCAGATATTTTTGTTGCTGTTGTTATTATTATTATCTGTTTATTTGTTTTTTATCCATCGTTTTTCTATATTGGGGTTCCCTGTGTATCCTTGTTTGCCCTGGAACTCACTTTGTAGACAAGGCTGGCCTCAGACTTACAGAGATCCAGCTGCCTCTGCCTCTGCCCCTGGTCCTGCCCCTGCCCCTGCCCCTGGCCCTGCCCCTGCCCCTGGCCCTGCCCCTGCCCCTGCCCCTGCCCCTGGCCCTGCCCCTGCCCCTGCCTCTGCCTCTGCCTCTGCCTCCTAGTGCCAGAATTAAAGACCTGAACTAAACACACAGTTTTTTTAGACAGGGTTTCTTCTCTGTGTCACTTTATCTGTCCTGAAACTCACACTGCACAACAAGGTAGCCTCACACTCACAGTGATTTGCCTGCCTCTGCCACCCTGATCTCTGAGGACTGTGAACTGGGAATAAAGAAAGGCGCTGCCACCATTACCCAGCTAGATTTCTTTTCCAATGGTGGGCAATGAGACCTATACATTTCCTCAAAGGACTGAGTTCACTGTGTGCCAGGAGTTCTTGTAAGGGTATGTTTTCATTTGTTTGAGGGAATTCTCTCTCCCTCCCCCCCTCTCATTCTAAATCTCTACTTTGTCTCATTCCTCACAGGAACTTCTCTGTTTTTCTTGATTTTTTCCCCTCAGTCTGTCTTCCACAGTTTTTCTTTTCTTCATTTTGAACTCTCTCACCCTAGACAGGAAGCTAAAGGTTTATGATATTTTTATTTGCATGTATAGTGTATTGTCACAAGTTGGAGAATCTGGAGACAGTGAATTCAAATCATGATCCTCTAGAGGCTAGGAGACAGAAAACAAAATGGACCTTGAAAATATGGTGCATGGTGTCCTGTATCTTCCTGTCTTGTCTGCAAAGGGCCTTCACTAAAATGTTTTGAATTGTGATCCCCCACCACACACACACACACACACACACACACACACACACACACACACACACAGAGACAGAGGCACAGCCAGAGACACACAAATACATTTGTGAAATTAAAGGTCTGGAGAGATGGCTCGGTGTGTGCGGTGGCTTTTTCTGAAGAAGTGGGTTCAATTCCCCGGGCACACATAGCAGTAGCTCATAAGTGATTGTAAAGCCAGTTTCTGGATGATCTGACACATTCATACCACTGCATGTAAAATAGAGTTAAATAAATCATTAAAAATTCTTTAAAAATTTGAAATTAAACTAAGATCTACACAACTGGAAAAAATGTCTCAAATCAAAGTAAAATAAAATGTTCTGAAATAGGACACCTTCCATGCCCCACCCCACACAGGGTGCTGGGATAATAGGTTTCCCTAATTCTTGAATGGCATATTGAAAGTATTTCTTTCTACTTAGTTTGCATTTGAGTTTTTTTTTTAAATCCATGCCTATTTTATTTATTTATTCATTTATTTTTGGTTTTTCAAGACAGGGTTTCTCTGTAGCTTTGGAGCCTGGGCTGGAACTAACTCTTGTAGACCAGGCTGGCCTCAAACTCACAAAGATTCACCTGCCTCAGCCTCCTGAGTGCTGGGATTAAAGGCATGTACCACCACCACCTGGCTTTACTTGTTTCTTTTGTTTATTTTTGTTAAGCCCTACATTTTTCTCTGCTCCCCCTCCCTGCCTCTCCTCTCCTCTTCAACCCCCTCCCAAGGTTCCCATGCTCCAAGGAGATCTTGTCTTTTTCTACTACTCGTGTAGATTGGATCTATATATGTCTCTCTTAGGGTCCTCGTTGTTGTCTAGGTTCTCTGGGATTGTGATTTGTGAACTGTTTTTTTTATTTTATGTTTTATTTATTTTTGGTTTATGTTTTTGTTTTGATTTTTGAGTCAAGGCAGGGTTTCTCTGTTGCTTTGGATCCTGTCTTTGGAACTAGTTTGAGGCTGGCCTCAAAATCCCAGAGATCCACGTGCCTCTTCCAAATACGAATCCCTTCCTTTTGAATGCTTTCATCTTATTGAGTTCAAAAGCCATCCCATTAACAATTTCCAGAAACCACATGGTGGGAATCTAATGACCTCTTCTGGTGACAGGGCCTAGACATGCATATTTGTTGCTCTCTTGTTGGAGCTGGGAAAAACTACCTTCTTGCTGAAGTTTGAAAATTGTTGAATTCAGTCATTTTCAGGTTTCTTAGAAAAACAAAACAAAACGAAACAAAAAGCCCCTTCTTTGTTTTATTTCACATTTTAACTTGATTTTTTTTTGAGACAGGACCTGTCTTTTTATTTATGTTTCAGACAAACTATTTCACTACATGGTCCAGCACTTCTTTCTGAACACTGCTGCTGCAAATACAATCTTAAAAGAAAAACTAAAATTAAAATAAATGACCTGGCATTAAAAGGAGAATAAAGGAAAAAAGACTGCCTTTCTTTTCTTTTCTTTTCTTTTCTTTCTTTCTCTCTTTCTTTCTTTCTTTTTTGCTTTCTTTCCTTCTTTCATTAATTTTTGAGGCATAGTTTCTCTGTATAACAGTCATAGCTGTTCTGGAACTCACTTTACAGACCAGGCTGTCTTCTTGGTGACATTCTGTTTTTTTTTCTTGTTTCCTATCTGTAAATTCACATTTCTTCTCTCTCTCTCTCTCTCTCTCTCTCTCTCTCTCTCTCTCTCTCTCTCTCATATTTTATTTATCCTTTTTGTTTGGTTTTGTGTTTTGCTTTACAAGACAGGGTTTCTCTGTTGCTTTGAGGACCGTTCTTGGAACTAACTCCTTTCTTGTAGACCAGGCTGGCCTAAAACTCCCAGAGTTTTTTCCCTTTCTTTCTTTTTTCCCTTTTTCCTCTTCCTTCCTTCCTTCCTTCCTTCCTTCCTTCCTTCCTTCCTTTCTTTCTTTCTCTCTCTCTTGCTTGCTTTCTTGCATTCTTTCTTTTCTTCTTTTATTATTTTTTAGGCACGGTTTCTCTGCCTAACAGCCCTAGCTGTCCTGGAACTCACTTGACAGACCAGGCTGTCTTCTTTGTGACATTCTGTTTTTTTTCTTATTTCCTATCTGTAAATCCACATTCTCTCTCTCTCTCTCTCTCTCTCTCTCTCTCTCTCCCTCATTGTTTTCTGTTTTTCTTGATTGTTTTCTTCAGTCTGCCTTCACATGTATTAAACTCAATGTATGTGGAGAGAGAAATCAAATATGAGATTCAAAATACAGCCAGGGTTGGCAGGTAGTGGAGCAGGCCTTTGACTCTGGCACTTCATTCAACATGATTTGTTTTTTTTTTCTTGACTTCTCTGTAAACATTCTTGTTGGAGTTGAGAAATTGCTGATATGAATTCAGTCAATTTCAGGTAATAGCCTTGCCTTGGCTGTCCTGGAACTCACTTTTAAAGGTCAAGCTATCTGTTTGTTTTTTTTGTGTGTGTTCTATCTGTAAATCACCATTTCTTCTCTTGAATGTGTTCACCTTGGTAAAGTCAAAGGCCACCCCACAGACACACAGAGTCACACACACACACACACACACACACACACACACAGAAAGAGACAGAGAGAGAGAGAGAGAGAGAGAGAGAGAGAGAGAGGCACACCTAGAGACACACCAATACATTTGTTAAATTAAAGGAAGGCCTGGAGAGATGGTTTGGTGGCTCTTCCTGAAGAAGTGGGTTCAATTCCTAGGACCCACATGGCAGCAGCACATAAGTGATTGTAAATCCAATTTCTGGATGAACTGACACATTCATGCCACTGCATGTAAAATAAAGTTAAACAAACCATAAAAAATTCTTTAGGGCTGGAGAGATGGCTCAGTAGTTAAGAGCATTGCCTGCTCTTCCAAAGGTCCTGAGTTCAATTCCCAGGAACCACATGCTGGTTCATGAACCATATGTAATGAGGTCTGGATCCCTTTTCTGGCCTTCAGGAATACACAGAGACAGAATATTGTGTACATAAATAAATAAATATTAAAAAAATAAAAAAACCACAAATCTTTTTAAAAAATTTGGAATTAAACTAAGTTCTACACAACTGGAAAGACTGTCTCAAAGCAAAGTAAAATAAAATGTTCTGAAATAGGACACCTTCCATGCCCCACCCCACACAGGGAAACACTTGGTGCAGACCAAGAGAGATGAACAAAATGTGAAATTAAACTAAATGTACAAGAAATTAACAGAACGTGATACTAAACACTGAGCCTGGGTGTGGGGAGGCACTCCTTTCATTCTTTCATCCAAGAGACATAGAAACTCGTTTTGATGTACATTTCTCTGATGACTAAGGATGTTGACCATTTTCTTCAGTGTCTGTCAGCCATTTTAGATTCCTCCGTTGAGAGTTCTCTGTTTAGGTCTGTACTCCATTTTGTAAATTGGATTCTTTGTTCTTTAGATGACCAATTTCTTGAGTTCTTTGTATATTGTGGAGACCAGACCTCTCTGTCTGATGTGGGGTTAGTGAAGATCTTTTCCCATTGTGTAGGCCGTCGTTTTGTCTTGTTGGCCATGTCCTTTGCTTTGCAGAAGCTTTTCAGTGTCAGGAGGTCTCATGTATTCATTTTGTTTCTCTCGGTGTCTGTGCTACTGGGGTTATATTTAGGAAGTGGTCTCCTGTGTCAATGTGTTCAAGTGCATTTGATATTTTGATATCCATATTTTTTTTATTGTGAATGAAGTCAATTATTTGAACTCTCAAATATTTTTATTGTTATTATCTGTTTGTTTATTTGTGGTTTTTCAACTTAGGGTTTCCTTGTGTATCCTTGTATGCCCTGGAACTCACTTTGTAGACAAGACTGGCCTCAGACTCACAGAGATCCATCTGCCTCTGCCTCCTAGTGCAGGGATTAAAGACATGCACTGAACACCTTTTTATTTTTTAAACAGAGTTCGTCTGTGTCATTTTGCCTGTCCTGAATCTCAGTCTGCAGAACAAGGTAGCCTTACACTCGCAGTGACCTGCCTGCCTTGGGCTCCCTGATATCTGAGGTGTTTTATCATCTCTCAGAGTCTCTGCCTGGCTATCAATTTATCTATTAGTTTACTTATTTTTTTTGTTTGTTTATTTTCTGAGACAGGGATTCTCTCTGGCTTTGGAGTCTGTCCTGGATTCAGACCTGGTCACTGATTTACCTGAAACAGTGAGGCCTCTTGCAGGGAATCCACAGAGCCTCTGCCCATGGCTCTCCAGTGGAATCCACTCTCCCCCTTTCCCCCTGCCACAACCAGGGCTGCCAGCTACATCTCAGGCAGGCATAGGTGGCGGGCACTCTGACTATCCAGGATGTGACAGGCACAGACACACAGAGAAGCAGGGAGGAGTGGTGCCCACTCTCTCACTAAATGCAGGCAAGCAGGAGGAACAGTGAAAAAAATCAGAACTGCAGAGAATTTCCAGAAACCACATGGTGGGGATCTAGTGCCCTCTTCTGGTGTCAGGGAATTTGGGGAATTTGGTGATCAGAGATTTGGGTTCTTGTGCTCCTGAGACCTACCCCAATGTAATACTGACATTACCCTATTAGACCCTATATATCACATATAGGCTTGCTTGATATCATACACGTACACTGCCTGCGTTGCTGCCTGCCCACCTTCCTCTGTGACCCCTGGGAGAGAGCCTGGTACCATCAGAAGACAGAAGATGGGGTTTGGGTCTCTCTCTCTCTCTCTCTCTCTCTCTCTCTCTCTCTCTCTCTCTTTCTGTCTGTCTCTCATCTATTCTTCCATCTATGTATGCATCTATTGATTTATGTAATAGATTTTTTGTTTGTTTGTTCTTTTTTTGTGACAGGGTTTCTCTCTAGTTTTTGAGTCAGTCCTGGAACTCGCTCTTGGAGACCAGGCTGCATGCTGGAACTAAAGGCATGCATCATCACTTCCCGGTTAGAAGCCTTTGTAAAACGTGGGCAATTTGAGCTAAAAATTTCCTCATAGGACCTATTTTACTGTGTGCCAGGGTTAGTGTAGGGCTTTGCTTTTATTTTCTTGAGTGAATCCCCCCCCAACACCCATCTCTTATTGTAGAGCTCTGTTTCATCTTCCATGAGCTCTGAGGGCACTTGACTTGAGTATGATACACACAGAGACTTACTATTAAGGAAAGTTTAAGATCAAGATCCTTTCCTAACTCTGTGACCTTGCAATAGAGAAGTTTCAAAGGGTGTGCCTACAGCTCCACTGGACTTCTTTGATGTGCCTTTATCTGTTGCCTTTCCTGTAAACATTCTTGTTGGAGTTTGGAAATTGCTGATTTGAACTCAGGCAATTTCATATAATAGCTCTGACTGTCCTGGAACTCACTTTTATAGACCAGGCTGACCTTTTGGTGACATTCTATTTTTTTTTCTTCCTCTTATTTTCTATCTGCAGTCCACCTTGGTGTAATGACTGTGCACCTGTATATTCACTGCTCTGATCCTTTCTCTCCTTCCTTCCTTCCTTCCTTCCTTCCTTCCTTCCTTCCTTCCTTCCTTTCGTATGTCTGTCCACTCCCGAAAACCCAAAAATATCTAGCCTCCCAATGCAATTAAAAATAAGTAAATTAAAATAAATAACCTGGTATTTAAAAAAGGAAGGAAGGGAAAGAGGGAGGGAGGAAGGCAGGCAGGCAGTGCTGGGGGCCTGGATGATGGTTGTGAAGGGAGGAACCCTGGTCTAGTCGTCTCCTCTGCCATGTGTGTCACCCCAGTCAGACCTCAGGAGCCTTCTCTAAAGAGTCTGAGAAGCTGCTTCCATGTTTCTGCCTCTGGGTATTTATTGATCTATTTATTTATTTTTCTGGTTTATTGGGGGGAAGGGGAAGCCGAAGCCTTGTCCTACGGGCTCCATGCTGTCACTCAGTCAGTACTGTCTCGTCAACGCGAGTGTGAGGGCCCGTGTCTGTCATGCCAGCAGCACTCAGAAACTGAAAGTACAAGGATCAGGAGATCATCTTCATCGCGGTGGGAAATAGACCCTCTACCAGAAATCCATCAAATGACCTTTTAATTTTTTCCATCCTAAGTGAAAATGTTCACAACAGATCCGTATTCCATGACAAAAACACTATTCCACGGCTGTTTTAATTTTCTCTGACTCGGTATTTAGTCTGAGAAGTAGGGGCTGGGGGATGTGGAGAGTGGGGTGGAGAAAAAGGACTGCAAGCAAGCAAGCAAGCAAGCAAGCAAGCAAGCAAGCAGTGGCCACGGTGAAGTATATATATATGTCTTTGAGAGGAGACTCGGGTGGCAGGAGACTGCCTGCCATTGCCACCTCCCTCCCTCCCTCAGTCCCTCGGTCTCCCTCAGTCCCTCGGTCTCTCCCTCTCACCGTGCTCTAAGTGTCGCAGCCCCTCGACTGGCCCACTTAGTACTGTCACTTATCGTCGAGACGCACTCTTTGTTTCCCGTGAGCCTCCCTCCCTCCCTCCCTCCCTCCCTCCCTCCCTGCCTCTCCACGAAGGAGAGCGATTCGCCTGTTTTCCTAGCTAGCTGCCTGTGGTCTCGGTTCCTCCTTTCGTTTTCGTAGCCTGAGCGTCCGTGGCTCCTCCCGAATGTCCGGCCCGGCCAGCCCGCGTTCACCCATGTTCGGGGATGGGGTGTGGGGGAACCGACGGGGAGTCCCCTGCCCTGTCGTGGGTGCGTGTCACCTCCGGGCATGAGCGTGGGAGGACACTCTGTCGCGCCAGAGAAGGTGAAGACGCCTCGGCCGAGCAAGATCACGAGCGAGCGAGCGAGCGATCTCTGTGGGTCGGGTGGGTCGTCGGGCGCCACCTAGCGGTGGTGGTCATTTTGTGCAACGCTCCTGGTCCTCGGTCGCTCACAAGGAGGGCGAAATGGCTTTTGTGAGGCGGAAAGAGTGACGAGAGTCCCGGCTGGCGGGCGTGTCCCGCGGTTGGTGTCGTGCTTGGGAACCATCTCTGTGTAGGAGGTTGTGCTGGAAGAGTCGCCTATGGGTGCGTCTGGGATAGAACCGAACGAAAGCAACGGCTGGGGAGGGTGCTGGGAGACTTGAGCGGGTCAACCAGAAGGCTTGAGTCGTTCGCCTCCCACCGCTAGGTGTCGGGTCCAGCCAGGCCCAGGATGGGTGAAGTACCCCGGCTTTCAAAGCTGTCTTTCCCTCGCCTTTTCTCTCTAAGAGAGAGCCCTGGGTCCCCGGCAACCCGAGGCCGAGAGGGGGCGCTGGTTGATCACGGCTTCCCCGCCGTCCATGCCCGGACTCATTGGGGGTGTCGGAGCTTTTTATTTCCCTCCTTGTCAGAACCCTCGGTCCTTGGCGGCAGGCCTCGCCATCCTGCGGCCGAGAGGAGGCTGTGGTCCCGGTTTTCTTGCCTCCCTGCTCTGGACTCGTTGGGGGTCCTGGAGCATTTTTTTCTCCTTGCCAGAACTATCCGTTCTCAGAGGCATGCTTCATTGTCTCGAGGCCTAGAGGTGGCTGTGATCCTGGCTTCTCTGTTCACTGTTCCCCGGTTTCTTATACTGTCAGGTTTTTTTTCCTTGCCCTGCTTCATCCCTAGAGACTGGTCACAGGGTCTTTGGCCAGGAGGAGGCTGGGCATCCAGCTTTGTGTCATGTCCACCTCTCTCTCTTGGTCCTTTCAGGGTTATGAGGTCGACCAGTTGTTCCTTTGAGGATTGGTTCTTGGCAGGTTTCTATAGATAATCAAAGACCAAAGCTAAGAGTGTGTATAAATGGCATTGTTATTGAAGGCTTGGATAGACATGGATGTGAATGTAAGTATTATTACTCCAAAATCTTGGCATCAGAATCAGCCTCTTCAAGGGCAGATATTCAGTTTCTAGAAATTGAAACCTTTTCTCAAGTGAAACAAAGCACAAGATGGGTTGAATGCATAGGGCCAGAAGAACAGAGACAAAGGCTGAGGTCATATATAGCTAATTTAACAGTGAATTTGTGGGGTCATGACCTATTGCAGCAATGGAATACTCAGATTAACATACCTATAGTCCCCCCAAAACTTTTATTTCCGGGAAAGATATTAGAAGATATTATAGAAAAGGTCACCAGCCATTCAGGCTGTATAAGAATACAAAGCAATTGACAAACCTTCAGAGGTACTAACAACTCTGCCTTTAAAATGGTTAACTGAGAAAGCAATATGGGTTAAACAGTGGCCTTTAACAGAAAAAACCTGCAGGCTTAAAAACAGCTGGTACAAGAGCAACTAGATGCTTACCATGTGGAAGAATCTGCCAGCCTTTGGGATTCTCTGGTATCTGTTAAAAAGAAATCTGGAAAATGGAGAATGGTGACATATCTCAGAGCTATCAACAAGGTTATTGGACCTACGGGCCCCTTACAATCTGGAATTCCTCTGCTGTCAATGTTGTCAAAAGGATGGCCTCTCATAGTTATTGATTTAAATAATTGTTTCTTCAGTGTACCTTTTTAAGAAAAGGATAGGGAAAAATTTGCCTTCAGAGCACCTACTTAAAATAATTCTCAGCCTACTAGGAGATACCAATGGACCGTCCTCCCACAGGGAATGCTCAATAACTGCACCTTGTGCCAATACTTTGTCAGTCATCCATTGGAAATAATAAATAAAAAATTTCCTAAGTCTATAATCTACCATTACATGGGTGACATTTTGTTTTCTGATTCAAAAGCAGATACTTTAGAAAGAATGTTTGAGGAAGTAAAGAAAGTTTTGCCTAAATGAGGACTACAAATTGCTCCTGAAATGATTCAAAGAGGAGATTCTGTTAATTACCTAGGTTACAGAACAGGTTTACAGAAAATTAGAACCCAAAAGACACAAATTAGGGGAGAGACCAATTACAGGCTCTTAATGGCTTTCAAAGATGGTTAGGAGATATTTCCAGTCTATGACTGGCTGTTGGGATAACACCTGATCTAATAATTCATTTAAACAAAACCTTAGATGGTAATAAAGATTTGAATAGTTTCAGAGAATTAACACCTGAAACAGAAAAGGAACTGACAATGAATGAGGAAAAGTTACAGGAGGCACATGTGGATAGGGTGAATCCAAGTCTTAGTTGTATCCTAGTCATACTGCCTTCCAGAATTTCTCTTATGGGAATTTTAATGCAGAGGGAAGATATTATCTTAGAATGGATTTTTATACCACATAAACCAAGTAAAAAATTAAAAACTTATGTGGAAAAGGTCTCTGAATTAATTATAAAAGGTAAACTGAGACTTCGTCAACTACCAGGTATAGATCCAGCAGATATTATAGTGCCTTTCACTACTGATGAGATAAAAAGGTTATGGGAAGGCAATGAACCATGGCAAAGAGCTTGTGCTAATTCTTTGGGAGAAATTCACAGCAACTATCCCAAAAGCAATAGATTTAACCTTATAAAGAGAACTTCTTGGATTCTTCCTCGAATTGTATGTGATGCTCTATTAACTGGTGCCCATATATTTTATACTGATGCAAATAAATCAGGGAAGCCATGTTACAAATCAGAAGAACTGAGTAAGGTGGAACAAAGCCCTTAGAATTCTGTCCAGAAGGCAGAATTATATGCCATTCTTATGGTGCTAAGGGATTTTAAAGAACCTCTTAATATAGTTACTGATTTACAATATGCAGAGTTATTTTGCATATTGAAACCACTCAATTTATATCAGATGATAAAGAATTGACTTCATTATTTATGTAGGTACAAGACATAATCAGGAATAGGCTTTGTCCTATGTATATAACACACATCCAATCCCTTACGGGTCTGCCAGGTCCTCTAGAACAAGGAAATGCATAAATTGATCAATTACTGATTGGAAATGTGTTGCAGGCCTCAGAAATTTATTAAAAACATCACATCAATAGCAAATGTTTAAAGAAAGAGTTTCATTCTATTAGCATCTTAAAGGGGCAGGCCGTTTATCTAATAGCTTTTAAAACGCCTGTCCTATGAGCCAACAAAAATTCCAATAGTAAAGCTGAAACAGTAATGAATCCTTTTAACTCACTGCCATACTTAGCTTGTTTATATAGCTTAAATCTTATTTTGAAAGTTCTTTTGTTATAACCAAAAGCTGAAAATCACATTCAACGAAATTGTATAAAATATCACAAAGAATGTCTATCTTTTCCTTATTTTTCTTGCTGGTCTGTTTGTTTAATTGTTTTGACTGTGGTTCAAAGGAACATTATCTTTTAGGCTACATAAAGTGCAAATATCAACTTTATTTATTTTATTCATGATACAATTACCTATGTATATATCTCCTCAAGTTACAGTGTTAGACTGCCCCCATGTGATCCTATGGCCTATCTTCCCCTTAACTTCAAAAGTTTCTTAGAAGTAAACTCATATTAATGTAGCTTCAAAATATCTTATTTTTTGCTAATATGTTATAGTACAGACTGAATGCACCCAGAGGAATTTCTGTTTACCACATTGATCATGTATTTGTTCTGAGATTGTGAACTAAATATGATCCCTAAAATGTGTCTACAGTAGTCATATATATATATATATATATATATATATATATATGTATACATATATATATATATATAGACCTGAAGCTCATAATGTTTAAGAACTAGCCTGTCCACATATACATATAGCCCCCCACAATAAAATCCCCTGATAACCAGGCTGTGGTGGTGCTCACCTTTATTCCTAGCATGCAGGAGGCAGAGGCAGGTGGATCTCTGTGAGTCTGAGGCCAAACAAGTCTACAAGAGCTAGTTCTAGGACAGGTTCCAAAGCTATGGAGAAACTCTGTCTTGGAAAATAAAAATAAAAAATCCCCATGCTTCCTTTGTTTAGTGGAAAACATTATTTTGGAAATTATGTTTATGCTGTACTCACTTGTGCAGATAATTTTGTTCTACTCTGATATCATAGCTGTGCCTAATTTGACTTTGTCTTTACCAAGTTGGAAACTCAGTTGCATTTGGTTACATTCCCAGCACCATCTGTTCCAGATTGGAATGCAAAGCCTCTCACTGAAGTCAGTTCATTTCTTTTTACTCCAAAGCAAGACCAAGCTTTTCTTTGGTAGTATGAACAGTAACTATAGCATCATCATGGAATTCAGGGAAAATCGTAGATCTTTCTTATCCTCCCATCTGGTGAATCCCTTGTGTCTGGCAAGCCCAACCTCAGGCTTTCTGATCTTATACCATATATCTCCCTAAGTGGATGTCTGATGCTCATTCTTAGTATAGCTCAGACTAAGGCTTTACTAGAAATCTGAGGCTTAGGCAGCAGTCATATAGGTACGGTCTATGACAAGCCTACATGTGTTCAAGCCCTCTCATGAAGTCTCTGGGATTTGATTCCTATTCTACTACTTACTACTGATACCCTTCCCTGTGTAGTTACTCACAAGAATATGAATAGTAAGTACTTCAGATGGTATCAAGTAACAGATAAATTAGGCTGAGCTAGAGCTGAGTTTTGGTTGTGTTCTTCAGTGGGCTACTTATAAGTTGAGATCAGTGGTTTAGACTGTAAGGATATTGTGGTGGTTTGAATAAGAATGGCTCCCATAGGCTCATATTTTAGAATGCTTAGTAACTAGGAAGTGGAACTCTGAGAGGATTAGAATAATTAGGACATGTGGCTTTGTTGAAAGAATTGTGTCACTGGGGTTTGTTTTTGAGGTTTTAAAAACCCATGCCAGGCCCAATGACACCCAGGTTTCTTGAGTCCAGCTACTCTGGGGGTGTCATGTTAATTGTTGGGCCAGTGAGGAAACTTATAATCCACACTAAGTCACCTGAGCTTCACTTACCACACCACTGTCAGGCTAACTCTTCCCCAGACTTTATAGCCCTCAACGAAAGGAAGAGTTTGTTAACTGGCATCTCAGAGTCCTAATGAACTTTGCTGCAAGACTCCATAACCAAGCTTGTTATTAAGTGAAGTGTTTGCATTCTTAATTCCATAGACCTTAAAGTAGCAAGGTCTAATGTGAATATAGATGTACAACCAGTTGTAGCAGTACCTCAGAAGTGGAGCTGTGGTCAGATGCAGGATCTTCCAAAAAAAATTCTCCAGCAAGAATGAACTAAGAAGATACTCTCATATGTGTGTACTGGGGAGGGGGTTCTTATGTGTGTTGAGGGAGGTGTTAAGGTATGCTTTTATGCATCTCAGGCCCATTTGGAACTTATTATACAACTGAGAATGGTGTTGAACATCTGATCTTCCTGATTCTACCTCTTAACTCCTGGGATAACAGGTGTTTGTCAACATGCCTTGTTTATGCAGCACTAGGGATCAAACTTGGGCTTTTGTGATAGACAAGTACTCTATAGACCATCTCCTGTGGCTGAGACTGGGATCCTTTTGTGATGGACACCCTATTGCACAGGCAGTAAAAGATTGAAAACGAGGACACTGCTGCTAGTGAACACAAACCCATCAGACAACACCATGATTAGAAAGGATTTGTATTGAACCTTGTAAGTGCTGTCTGGTTCCTATGGACCTGGGGATAAACAGAAGCTCTCCTCTTTACCGCGTATTCTAAAGACTGGGTTGGGCAGCATTGTGAGGTCTCTTAACTCCTACTGGCCATATAAGTATTCTGTGTCAGGTACAATTGCCTAAAGAATGGATCCAGAAGACCATTTTTGTTGTTTTAATTATTCCTTGATTACTAAGTCCTGGGTCAACCAAACAGACAAGGTTATATCAAGTGTGCACAGAGGCAGGTGTGGTCTGGGCTTCAAACATTAGGGACCAGGTTCATAGAAAGAATGGGGCCCCTGAAAATAGGCGAGGATGATGCTCAGTATTAACCTAGAGTAGAAACTTGAGTATGGTTGACTTCATGTTTGATTTTAATCCAGCTACTACAACAGTTTTTATCTGCTTTTGACTAATGCTCTAGTCCCCCACATTCATTGAGACTTTTAGCCACAAGTCACATTTCTATCCTTTTGACCTGATCCTAGCACCCCAAACTTACAAAATCACTTCAATCTTTTAGGTTCCCTGTGAATTTGTTCTTTCTCCTTGAAATCCCAGGAGTGCTGTCGCCCCACCTCCAGAAAGAGGCCCTTACTCCCTTGTACTTGAAGGCCAGGTGTAAAATTCTACTTTCCCTGAAGGATTTGGTATTCCTCACAGCAGGGACAAGGCCATAGCAATGTCACTTTCTTTCGGAGAAGCATCCTTACTCCTCAGTATCCCTGTAGTGGGCATGCCCCCATTTTCCCACCCAATTAGGCACATCCTCATTTCCTTGCCTTTTCCTCAAGGAGAATTTCCTTGCAATGTTCCATCTACTCCCTTTCAAGGTCTGATGTCTAACTCTAGGGTAAGTCTGACCACCGAAGGATATGGGAACCCTACAAGGTATGCAATCAAAGTTGAGGGAGGATGAGGCTTTATTGCTCGGCTTTTCTAGGCTTGTTTTAGTAGTGGCAGTGAATGAACAGATATGCTGAGGAAAATATTCAGATGGTAAACTAAAGAGTAGAGGCTATAGCTTAGGGAAGCCTGAGCAAGGAATGCCCAAAAACCCGATGCTCACCCTGGAGCCTGGTCTTGAGCATCAGGGATAAATACCAACAGAAACCAGATTTGTGCAACTATGAAGATGCTGTATGTTTGTGGGGAGCCAGCAGTTCCAAGAGGCCTAGGTTGTAGTGCTGTGTGAGGAGACACAGATCCAGATTCTAAAAGTGGAGTAAGTCCCTAGACTTGGCTGATCCAGTCAGTGAAGTAGGTGACCCTGGTAAAGACGCTGGGGTAAATGGGATGCCAACAGTCCAGACCCCAACTAGCCAGTCCTACCAGGACCTATGAACTGGTTTGGTGGCAGATGAGGGGATCCCCAGAATCACCCCAAGGAGAAAGAGAGTAGTTAGTGTGTAAAAAGTCACAAATACCAACTGCATGTTAGGATCCTACAGAGCCCAGACAGATGAGGACAAGCTGAAAACTTATGGGCTCTTTTTTTTGCTTACCATGCCTCATGTCTAGAAGGGAAAGTTTAGGGACTTGTAAGAAAGCTAGTTCTGCTAACCTATGTGTAAGTCCTGGCTCTGTAAACCTTGAGCTGATGTAATATATTCAGTCAACTCCTCTGCCTTTGGTAACCTTGGTTAGGTCTATTTTTTCAACTTGTGAACTGGAACTCATGAAAAAATATGCCCATCCCTTGACTGGGTAAAGACAGCTCATTTCACTGGACAATGGAGTCTTCAGAACACTTCCTAAAGTTACTGCATTTGTGAAAGCCCTTTAGGAAAATCCCATGGGAAATCCAGCCTATAATGGGGACTATGTCCGTACAGGAGTCTGAAGCTTGCAGAGATGGGGAAGGCATCAGAATCCAGATATCTGTTCCCTGGTTGTGCCACTTCACTTCAGACCAACTATTTTTCTTCTCTGGCACAGTTTCCCCAGAAAATCTATTATGTCCAATTGTGAGTTTACTTCTTATACTGTATAAAGAGCTCCCATAAGAAACTGACAACAAAGTGAGAAACTTAAACAACAAACAAAGTGAGAAACTTAAATGAAACCTCACAGGAGACAGCATATAACAATGAACATACAAAATGCACTTAGTGGCAAGAAAGGGAGATGGGTACCAGAAGCATACTAAGTCAGCACTGAAAACATTAACAAACTGTTTACTTAGAAATTATATATTTGTGTATGTGTTATGCTTCAATAAAAAGTTTAAGATATGCAACAGAAAATTGATGTTAGGATTTGCTAAAGCTATCCTCAAGGAGACTATTGAGGAGGAGACTATTGAGACTATTGGCATGAACCCAAGGAAAACAAGTAGAGGTAATGAAACAAGAAGTGTGGGGGTCTCCACAAAGACTAGAGGACAATACAGCCACTCCTGGAGAAACTGAGATAGAATAGACATGGGGAAAATACACGACTGCCTTACTCACCCGGCATATGGACTTTCCTGTGGAGAGGCCCCCGGCACACAGCATTTCCTCATGCACATAGTCCTTGTTTTGGCCAGGTCTTTGTCCATATAAGGCATTGCAGAACTCATTCTCAGTGATGCCCACTTCACCCTCTTGCAGCGAGAAGGGTGATAACAGTTTTGCTGTGAAAATAAGGAGGAGGTCAGTGATGGACACTGTGACTTAGCTGGGAAGTCCAGGCTACTCTGACTGATGCTCACCATAGGACATCTGAGGGTCAAATTCTGTTTCCATCTTCTACTTTTCATGAACTTCTCTCCTTTTTCTCAGAAACTTCCACTTACCTTCCTCATCTCTCTCACAGCAGCAGACCACAAATGTACTATATAAGAGGCAAATCCTGCTAATACATTCTGTCCAATGTTGTTAAGCAACCTTTATCACTAATCTTTATCCTATGTCTTTATCCACCCATTCACCCACACACCCATTCATTTTTCATTACCTTTATCAATCTATCCATTTCCACACCCATCCTTCCATCCATCCATTCTTTCATTAGTGTCACCATCTATTCTGCTGCTTAATACCCAGTAACATTTCTATCCACAACACCTATGCATCCATCTTTCTTTCTTCCCTCTTTCCTTCCTTCCTTCCCTTTTTCCTTCCTTCCTTCCTTCCTTCCTTCCTTCCTTCCCTTTTTCCTTCCTTCCTTCCTTCCTTCCTTCCTACTTCTCCCTTACTCACTTGACTCTACTGACTATGTCTCCAAAAGCCTTGCACTAATTAAACTGATACAAAGAACATTTTAGTTGAGAAAACCAGAAAAACTAAGTTGATGTACTCATTTGTGTCAAAGAAATAACACAGGGAGAGGTGATAGTACAAATTGTCTACTTTAGTACTTATAATTAAGTAAAATGCAGATGGGAGATTGTAGGAAAAATGTAAACCAATCATACCAAGACTAAAGTGGAGAGAAAATTGCAGAGAAAAAAGAGGTCCTGGGGTGAAAAAGACCTCAAACATATTCAAGGAGAATTAAGGAAGCTGGGGTTGGGTAAATGAGGGAAGAAGTAGGTGATGAAGCAGAAATGGATCAGGGTGCTATCATCATGTAAGACCTTGACAGGGATTTTTTAAAATTTTTATTGAAAGCACAAGTGAGAATTTAGTGGAGGGTTCTGAAAAGGAAAATGAAATGGCTATGTTATAAAGCAATGCTGAGGGCCACATAGAGACTCATGTAGAAGCAATAAGAATAAAAGTAGAGGACCATTTTGGAAACTACACCCAAGAAATGGGAGTTAATTATGCCAGGCTATGTAACAGCAGCATTTTGCAGTATCCATCGGATATTAGACTGGTATTGTAAAACAAAATGTGGATCCTGCTTTCAAGAATGTGCACATGGCTTGCGGGAGCAAAGCTCCTTGGGAAAACATGTTCTCCCCAAACACACGTAAAATACATTTCTTTGAGAAGAAATGTGTCAAATTCTGATGTTACTCCATATTTCTAAGTCATAATCCTTTAATAAATACTTCCGGGTATGACTCTGAATACATTTCTCTACTTTCAATCTAAAGTAATAAAAGCTAGGGGATCTTGGTGGCTCACTGGTAGAGCCTTTTCCAAGTATGTGCAAGGCACTGGGACCAATCCTCAGTACCACAAACAAATAAACAAGCAAATAAAAGCAAATAAAACCAAAATGATTTCTCCATTATGTAGTTCATCTGATATGACTGATAAAGCCAGTTGAGATTAAGTGAGTTTAAACACTTCAGAGCTGCAATAGTTCTCACTTAATCATGTATTCTCAATGGTCTCAAACCACATGTGACTTTCCGCTTTACTCTAGCACTCCCAAGATATTTGGTAGTTATATGTGTTATACTTGGATATTAAGTATTCAGGTCAGTGTGTTTGAGGCCTTGTCTTCAGCCTGTGACACTATTGGTAACTGAATATCCTATTAGGAAGAGGTAGAGCCCAGTGGTAAGAAGTTAGGTCATTGGACATGTGTGTCTGTTAAGATACTAGTACACTGGCCTCTGATCTTCCTCTTTATTTGCTTCCTAGCCATCATAAGGTATGCATCATTATTCTGCCACACATTTCCTCACCACAATGTACTTCTTCACCACAGGTCCAAAACAAAAGGGCCAAATTATCACGGTCTGGAAGCTCTTAGCTAAATCTGTGAGCTAAAATCAACTTTACCTTTTAAAACTGATTACATCAGGTATTTTGTTACAGTGCTGGAAACTTGATTAACATGGAATGGGCTAGCCTCTACACATGACCTTTGAGCTTAATCAAATCACCTCAGATCCATGATTGATTGAAATCTTAGAAGTAAAAATAATTAATATTCAAAGAGCCTAGATTCTAAATGGCAAATGACAACAGTTCCCCACCTTCTGAACCTGGACTGCAGGGAAGTTTGTGGCTATGGACTCTTCACACTTTCAGGGTTATAAGACTCTATAATGGCCTTCTCATGTCATAGGCTATGGAGGTGAGGTACCAGCCTGGATCTCTTGCCAGCTGAGACCTTTTTTTGCCATGTACCTGAAGATAAGATGTAAGCTCTCAGGTACTGCTCTAGAGCCATGTCTGCCTACCTGCTGCTGTGCTTCCTGCCATGGAGATCATGGATTTTGATCCCCTAGAATAAGGAGTCTCAATAAACATTTTAAAACTACTTTGAACATAGTATCTCATCATGGCAATAGAAATGTAACTAAGACAGAATTTGATACCAGATATTGCTGTCACAGACCTGGTCAAGTTGGTTTTATTGAAAAAAGGCAAGTAGGGGAAAATACAAAATGTACAGTTTGAAGAGAAAAGGAACACCAGGAAATTTAATATTGAAGACTTGATTTATGCTGAAAGCGATAAGGAGAATGAGGGAAGGGTGGTAAAGGGAATGGTGTCCTCAGGGACACCTCACACAGCTATTCCTGCAACTTGTAAAAAGAAAAGGTCTAAGGAAGTATTTGGTCCTAAACAGCAACAACAAGTCAAGGCTTATACAAATGTAATTTGAGGGAGTCAAGTTTTATCCTAAACAGCAAGCAGAATTTGATGGCATCAGCTATGTAGTTCTGACTTTAGAGTCATGGAGGATACAGAGTAAAAGGTTTGTGGAATCTTTTTCTGTTAAGAAAAGCTTCTCTGCAAGGAAACCCAGTGTGGCCATTGTGTGAAGGTGTGAAGGTGAAGCCTGGGTTGTGCTGGAGACCTCAGAACTACAACTGTAGAAGACCTGCCAAGGGGAGTTCCACCAATCCAAAAAAGAAAGGTCATGTTGCAGTCAGAATAGCTGGAAGGATAAAACCATGTAAGTCATTTGACACTGGACACAGAGCTTCGTGATTTGGAGTTTAACTTGCTGGGTTTCCATCTTGCATTGGTCCATTATATCCTCACTGTAGTTCTGTTCCTTCCTTTTTCAATGGTAATGGATATTGTAATACTATTATATGTTGGAAGAATGTAATTTGCTTTTTTATCTTATAGGGGTAGCAATTAAGAGATTGTTCTGAATCTCATAAAAGACTTCGTACTTTGAAATAGTGTTTAGACTGAAAGACTTGGAAATTTCTGAAGTTGTCCTAAATGCATTTCTGTAATACTATATGGTCACAGCCTAAGGGGGTCAGGGAGTAGAATGTGGTACTTTAAATGAGAATGACCTCCACAGGCTCATATGTTTGAATATTGGGTCCTTAGTTGGTAGAACTGCTTGGGAAGGATTATGAGATGTGGCCTTGATAGAGGACATGTGTAACTTGGAGGGGTGAGTGTTGAGGTTTCAAAAACCTAATCCATTCTCAGTTATATCTATTTCTCCACTTTGTATATGTGGATTAATATTTAAGCTATCAGCTACATGGTACTGCTCCAGCACCATGCCTACCTGCTGTCATACTCCTTGTCATAATGGTCATGAACTCTCTGAAACTGTGAGCCCCAGTAAACATTTTCTTTTATAAGTTGCTTTGGTTGTGATATCTCATCATGACAATAGAAAATAAACTAAGAGGAGTTGAGTGCCTGACCAGTGGCCAGTCTAATGCCCCAGAAGGGGAGCTCAGGCACTCCTCTTTCCCCTAAACTTTCTGGCCATTCAGCAGGTGTAGCATGAGGGGCCGGCTTGTTGGGGTTTCTGTTCCTGCCCAGTACCCCACTGTCAGCAAGTCCAAGAGAAAATCAATCACACAGAGATCTCTATAAGTTATAAAGTTGATTGGCCCATTAGATCAGGCTACTTATTAGCTCTTGTAACTTTTGTTACCCCATTATCCTTATCTACTTTAGCCACACGGCTCAGTACCTTTCTCAGCTGGGCAGGTTACATCCTGCCTCTTCGGTGGTCTGCACAGGAATGGCAGAGGAAGCTTCCTGTTTTCCAGAATTCTCTTGTTCTCATTGCATCACATCTACTTCCTGTCTGGTATTCCTGCTTATACTTTCTGCCTGGCCAATCAGCATTTTATTAAAATACATGATTGACAGAATACAGACAATTCTCCTGCACCAAGCAGGGGCTTCTCCCTGGCTACTGCCTTACTCTTCTTATCCCATCGCAGGTTGCCCCCAAGCACCCCTGTCCATCTGCAGGGTCATAGGATTCCCCAACTCAGCCAGCTGTGGGGCTGAGGGTCTGGGGACAAAGTGGTGAGGGCAACTGCTGCAGAACTTTCTTTATCCCACTGAGCCTGCAACCAGCGTGTGAGAACTTTTGTCTGCAAGGTCCCTGGCCAGCGAGGGACCCGGATCCTGTACCAGAAGATTCATACTTCTGGAGGGGTGAGAGAGTATCTGCCATTCCCTTAAATTTTCAACCCATTCAGGAGGGGCTTCCTTGGGTGCTGCCTTACTGTACTTATCCCATTCCAGCTTGCACCCCAAGCACCCCTCTCAATTTATGAGGTCATAGTTTCTTGTGAATACTTGTAAGTAGCTTAAGGCACATTAAAAAAAAACTGATTTTCACTGACAGAACAGCATTTAGAAAGTGAAGAAAAACTCCATTCACTTCGCACATTCAATTGAAGTGTTGGAAAAGACTGCTTCTCTTTCAGAGAAACGCAAGTGAGTTTCTTGTGAATGCCTGTAAGTAGCTTAAGGCACGATCAAAGAAAGTGACTTAATCTGAAACAAGAGCATTTAGAAAGTGAAGCAACACTCCATTCACTTCGAACAGTGAATTGAAGTCTTGGAAGAGACTGCTTCTCTTTCAGGGAAACGCATGTGAGTTTCTTGTGAATGCTTGTAAGTAACTTAAGGCACTTTCAATGGAAAGTGATTTTCTCTGAAGCTATAGCATTTAGAAAGTGAAGCAACACTAAATTCACTTCGCACAGTGAATTGAAGGCTTGGAACAGACTGCTTCTCTTTCAGAGAAATGCATGTGAGTTTCTTGTGAATGCTTGTAAGTAGCTTAAGGCACTTTCAAAAGAAAGTGATTTTCTCTGGAACTACAGCATTTAGAAAGTGAAGCAACACTCCCTTCACTTCGCACAGCGAACTGAAGTGTTGGTACAGACTGTTTCTCTCAGAGTAATTCATGTGAGTTCCTTGTGAATGCTTGGAAGTGGCTTAAGGCAGTTTCAAAAGAAAGTGATTTTCTCTTTAAATACAGCATTTAGAAATTGAAGCAACACTCCAATCACTTCACACAGTGAATTGAAGTGTTGGAACAAACTGCTTCTCTTTCAGAGAAACACATGTCTGTTTCTTGTGAATGCTTGTAAGTACCTTAAGGCAGTTTCAAAGGAAAGTTTTTTTCTTTAAAAGTGCAGCATTTAGAAAGTGAAGCAACACTCCATTCACTTCGCACAGGGAACTGAAGTGTTGGAACAGACTGCTAATCTTTCAGAGAAACTCATGTGAGTTGCTGGTGAATGCTTGTAAGTAGCTAAAGGCACTTTCAAAGGAAAGTGAATTTCTCTGAAAGTACAGCATTAAGAAAGTGAAGCAACACTCCATTCACTTCGCTCAGTGAAATGAAGTGTTGGAACAGACTGCTTCTCTTTCAGAGAAACTCATGTGAGTTGCCGGTGAATGCTTGTAAGAAGCTTAAGGCAGTGTCAAAGGAAAGTGATTTTCTCTGAAAGTACAGCATTTAGAAAGTGAAGCAACACTCCATTCACTTCGCTCAGTGAAATGAAGTGTTGGAACAGACTGCTTCTCTTTCAGAGAAACTCATGTGAGTTGCTGGTGAATGCTTGTAAGTAGCTTAAGGCAGTTTCAAAGGAAAGTGATTTTCTCTGAAAGTACAGCATTTAGAAAGTGAAGCAACACTCCCTTCACTTCGAACAGTGAACTGAAGTGTTGGTACAGACTGTTTCTCTCAGAGTAATTCATGTGAGTTTCTTGTGAATGCTTGGAAGTGGCTTAAGGCAGTTTCAAAAGAAAGTGATTTTCTCTTTAAATACAGCATTTAGAAAGTGAAGCAACACTCCATTCACTTCGAACAGTGAATTGAAGTCTTGGAAGAGACTGCTTCTCTTTCAGGGAAACGCATGTGAGTTTCTTGTGAATGCTTGTAAGTAACTTAAGGCACTTTCAATGGAAAGTGATTTTCTCTGAAGCTATAGCATTTAGAAAGTGAAGCAACACTAAATTCACTTCGCACAGTGAATTGAAGGCTTGGAACAGACTGCTTCTCTTTCAGAGAAATGCATGTGAGTTTCTTGTGAATGCTTGTAAGTAGCTTAAGGCACTTTCAAAAGAAAGTGATTTTCTCTGGAACTACAGCATTTAGAAAGTGAAGCAACACTCCCTTCACTTCGCACAGCGAACTGAAGTGTTGGTACAGACTGTTTCTCTCAGAGTAATTCATGTGAGTTTCTTGTGAATGCTTGGAAGTGGCTTAAGGCAGTTTCAAAAGAAAGTGATTTTCTCTTTAAATACAGCATTTAGAAATTGAAGCAACACTCCAATCACTTCACACAGTGAATTGAAGTGTTGGAACAAACTGCTTCTCTTTCAGAGAAACACATGTCTGTTTCTTGTGAATGCTTGTAAGTACCTTAAGGCAGTTTCAAAGGAAAGTTTTTTTCTTTAAAAGTGCAGCATTTAGAAAGTGAAGCAACACTCCATTCACTTCGCACAGGGAACTGAAGTGTTGGAACAGACTGCTAATCTTTCAGAGAAACTCATGTGAGTTGCTGGTGAATGCTTGTAAGTAGCTAAAGGCACTTTCAAAGGAAAGTGAATTTCTCTGAAAGTACAGCATTAAGAAAGTGAAGCAACACTCCATTCACTTCGCTCAGTGAAATGAAGTGTTGGAACAGACTGCTTCTCTTTCAGAGAAACTCATGTGAGTTGCCGGTGAATGCTTGTAAGAAGCTTAAGGCAGTGTCAAAGGAAAGTGATTTTCTCTGAAAGTACAGCATTTAGAAAGTGAAGCAACACTCCATTCACTTTGCTCAGTGAAATGAAGTGTTGGAACAGACTGCTTCTCTTTCAGAGAAACTCATGTGAGTTGCTGGTGTATGCTTGTAAGTAGCTTAAGGCAGTTTCAAAGGAAAGTGATTTTCTCTGAAAGTACAGCATTTAGAAAGTGAAGCAACACTCCCTTCACTTCGCACAGTGAACTGAAGTGTTGGTACAGACTGTTTCTCTCAGAGTAATTCATGCGAGTTTCTTGTGAATGCTTGGAAGTGGCTTAAGGCAGTTTCAAAAGAAAGTGATTTTCTCTTTAAATACAGCATTTAGAAAGTGAAGCAACACTCCATTCACTTCACACAGTGAATTGAAGTGTTGGAACAGACTGCTTCTCTTTCAGAGAAACACATGTCTGTTTCTTGTGAATGCTTGTAAGTACCTTAAGGCAGTTTCAAAGGAAAGTTTTTTTCTTTAAAAGTGCAGCATTTAGAAAGTGAAGCAACACTCCATTCACTTCGCACAGGGAACTGAAGTGTTGGAACAGACTGCTAATCTTTCAGAGAAACTCATGAGAGTTGCTGGTGAATGCTTGTAAGTAGCTTAAGGCACTTTCAAAGGAAAGTGAATTTCCCTGAAAGTACAGCACTTAGAAAGTGAAGCAACACTCCATTCACTTCGCTCAGTGAATTGAAGTGTCTTTCAGAGAAACTCATGTGAGTTGCCGGTGAATGCTTGTAAGAAGCTTAAGGCAGTTTCAACGGAAAGTGATTTTCTCTGAGAGTACAGCATTTAGAAAGTGAAACAACACTCCATTCACTTCGCACAGTGAATTGAAGTGTTGGAACAGACAGCTTCCCTTTCAAAGAAATGCATGTGAGTTGCTGGTGAATGCTTGTAAGTAGCTTAAGGCAGTTTCAAAGGAAAGTGATTTTCTCTGAAAGTACAGCATTTAGAAAGTGAAACAACACTCCATTCACTTAGCACAGTGAATTGAAGTGTTGGAACAGACTGTTTCCCTTTCAAAGAAATGCATGTGAGTTGCTGGTGAATGCTTGTAAGTAGCTTAAGGTACTTTCAAAGGAAAGTGATTTTCTCTGAAAGTACAGCCTTTAGAAAGTGTAACAACAACACATTCACTTCGCACAGTGAATTGAAGTGTTGGAAAAGACTGCTTCTCTTTCAGAGAAACTCATGTGAGTTGCTGATGAATGCTTGTATGTAGCTTAAGGTACTTTGAAAGGAAAGTGATTTTCTCTGAAAGTATAGCAGTTAGAAAGTGAGGCAACACTCCATTCACTTCGCACAGTGAATTGAAGTGTTGGAAAAGACTGCTTCTCTTTCAGAGAAACTCACGTGAGTTGCTGGTGAATGCTTGTAAGTAGCTGAAGGTAGTTTCAAAGGAAAGTGATTTTCTCTGAAAGTACAGCATTCTGAAAGTGAAACAACACTCCATTCACTTCGCTCAGTGAATTGAAGTGTTGGAACAGACTGCTTGTTTTTAAGAGAAACTCATGTGAGTTGCTGGAGAATGCTTGTAAGAAGCTTAAGGCAGTTTCAAACGAAAGTGATTTTCTCTGAAAGTACAGCATTTAGAAAGTGAAGCAACCCTTCATTCACTTCGCACAGTAAATTGAATTGTTTGAACAGACTGCTTCTCTTTCAGAAAAATGATTGTGAGTTGCTGGTGAATGCTTGTAAGTAGCTTAAGGCAGTTTCAAAGGAAAGTGATTTTCTCTGAAAGGACAGCATTTAGAAAGCGAAGCAACACTCCATTCACTTCGCACAGTGAATTGAAGTGTTGTAACAGACTGCTTCTCTTTCAGAGAAACGGATGTGAGTTTTTTGTGAATGGTTGTAAGTAGCTTAAGGCACTTTAAAAGGAAAGTGATTTTCTCTGAAATTACAGCATTTAGAAAGTGAAGCAACACTCCATTCTCTTCGAACCGTGAATTGAAATGTTGGGACAGACTGCTTCTCTTTCAGAGAAACGAATGTGAGTTTCTTCTAAATGCTTGTAAGTAGCTTAAGGCAGTTTCAAAAAAAGTCATTATCTCTGTTACTACAGCATTTAGAAAGTGAAGCAACACTCCATTCACTTTACACAGTGAATTGAAGTGTTGGAACAGACTGCTAATCTTTCAGAGAAACTCATGTGAGTTGCTGGTGAGTGCTTGTTAGTAGCTTAAGGCAGTTTTAAAGGAAAGTGATTTTCTCTGAAAGTACAACATTTAGAAAGTGAAGCAACACGCCATTCACTTCGCACAGTGAAATGAAGTATTGGGACAGACTGCTTCTCTTTCAGAGAAACTCATGTGAGTTGCTGGTGAATGCATGTAAGTAGCTTAAGGCAGTTTCAAGGAAAAGTGATTTTCTCTGAAATTACAGCCTTTAGAGAGTGAAGCAACACTCAGTTCACTTCGCAGAGTGAATTGAAGTGTTGGAACAGACTGCTAATCTTTCAGAGAAATGCATGTGAGTTGCTGGTGAATACTTGTCAGTAGCTTAAGGCAGTTTCAAAGGAAAGTGATTTTCTCTGAAAGTACAGCATTTAGAAGGTGAAACAACAACACATTCACCTCGCACAGTGAACTGAAGTGTTGGAACAGACTGCTTCTCTTTCAGAGAAACTCATGTGAGTTGCTGGTGAATGCTTGTAAGTAGCTGAAGGTAGTTTCAAAGGAAAGTGATTTTCTCTGAAAGTACAGCATTTAGAAAGTGAAGCAACACTCCATTTACTTCGCACAGTGAATTGAAGTGTTGTAACAGACTGCTTCTCTTTTAGAGAAACTCATGTGAGTTGCTGGTGAATGCTTGTAAGTAGCTGAAGGTAGTTTCAAAGGAAAGTGATTATCTCTGAAAGTACAGCATTTAGAAAGTGAAGCCACCATCCATTCACTTCGCACAGTAAATTGAATTGTTTGAACAGACTGCTCTCTTTCAGAAAATTGATTGTGAGTTGCTGGTGAATGCTTGTAAGTAGCTTAAGGCACTTTCAAAGGAAAGTGAATTTCTCTGAAAGTACAGCATTTAGAAAGTGAAGCAACACTCCATTCACTTCGTTCAGTGAATTGAAATGTTGGAACAGACTGCTTCTCTTTAAGAGAAATGCATGTGAGTTTCTTGTGAATGCTTATAATAAGCTTAAGGCACTTTCAAAGGAAAGTGATTTTCTCTGAAAGTACAGCATTTAGAAAGTGAAGCAACACTCCATTCACTTCGCACAGTGAATTGAAGTATTGGAACAGACTGCCTCTCTTTCAGAGAAATGCATGTGAGTTGCTGGGGAATAATTGTAAGTAGCTTAAGGCACTTTCAAAGGAAAGTGATTTTCTCTGAAAGTACAGCATTTTGAAAGTGAAGCCACCATCCATTCACTTCGCACAGTAAATTGAATTGTTTGAACAGACTGCTTCTCTTTCAGAAAATTGATTGTGAGTTGGTGGTGAATGCTTGTAAGTTGCTTAAGGCACTTTCAAAGGAAAGTGAATTTCTCTGAAAGTACAGTATTTAGAAAGTGAAGCAACACTCCATTCACTTCGCACAGGGAATTGAAGTGTTGGAACAGACTGCTTGTCTTTCAGAGAAACTCATGTGAGTTGCTGGTGAATGCTTGTAAGTAGCTTAAGGCAGTTTCAAAGGAAAGTGATTTTCTCTGAAAGTACAGCATTTAGAATGTGAAGCAACACTCCATTCATTTTGCACAGATAGTTGAAGAGTTGGAACAGACTGCTTCTCTTTCAGAGAAACTCATGTGAGTTGCTGGTGAATGCTTGTAAGTAGCTGAAAGTAGATTCAAAGGAAAGTGATTTTCTCTGAAAGTACAGCATTTAGAAAGTGAAGCAACACTCCATTCACTTCGCTCAGTGAATTGAAGTGTTGCAACAGACTGCTTCTCTTTCAGAGAAATGCATGGGAGTTTCTTGTGAATGCTTATATTTAGCTTAAGGGACTTTCAAAGGAAAGTGATTTTCTCTGAAAGTACAGCATTTAGAAAGTGAAGCAACACTCTGTTCACGTCGCACAGTGAATTGAAGTGTTGGAACAGACTGCTTCTCATTCAGAGAAATGCATGTGAGTTGCTGGGGAATGCTTGTAAGAACCTTAAGGCACTTTCAAAGGAAAGTGATTTTCTCTGAAAGTACAGCATTTTGAAAGTGAAACAACAACACATTCACCTCGCACAGTGAATTGAAGTGTTGGAACAGACTGCTTCTCTTTCAGTAAACTCATGTGAGTTGCTGGTGAATGCTTGTAAGTAGCTGAAGGTAGTTTCAAAGGAAAGTGATTTTCTCTGAAAGTACAGCATTTAGAAAGTGAAGCAACACTCCATTCACTTCGCACAGTAAATTGAATTGTTAGAACCGACTGCTTGTCTTTCAGAAAAATGATTGTGAGTTGCTGGTGAATGCTTGTAAGTAGCATAAGGCAGTTTCAAAGGAAAGTGATTTTCTGTGAAAGTACAGCATTTAGAAAGTGAAGCAACAATCCATTTACTTCGCACAGTGAATTGAAGTGTTGTAACAGACTGCTTCTCTTTTAGAGAAACTCATGTGAGTTGCTGGTGAATGCTTGTAAGCAGCTGAAGGTAGTTTCAAAGGAAAGTGATTATCTCTGAAAGTACAGCATTTAGAAAGTGAAACAAAACTCCTTTTACTTCGCACAGTGAATTGAAGTGTTGGAACAGACTGCTTCTCTTTAAGAGAAATGCATGTGAGTTTCTTGTGAATGCTTATAATAAGCTTAAGGCACTTTCAAAGGAAAGTGATTTTCTCTGAAAGTACAGCATTTAGAAAGTGAAGCAACACTCCATTCACTTCGCACAGTGAATTGAAGTATTGGAACAGACTGCCTCTCTTTCAGAGAAATGCATGTGAGTTGCTGGGGAATAATTGTAAGTAGCTTAAGGCACTTTCAAAGGAAAGTGATTTTCTCTGAAAGTACAGCATTTTGAAAGTGAAACCACCATCCATTCACTTCGCACAGTAAATTGAATTGTTTGAACAGACTGCTTCTCTTTCAGAAAATTGATTGTGAGTTGCTGGTGAATGCTTGTAAGTAGCTTAAGGCACTTTCAAAGGAAAGTGAATTTCTCTGAAAGTACAGCATTTAGAAAGTGAAGCAACACTCCATTCACTTCGCTCAGTGAATTGAAGTGTTGGAACAGACTGCTTCTCTTTCAGAGAAACTCATGTGAGTTGCCGGTGAATGCTTGTAAGAAGCTTAAGGCAGTGTCAAAGGAAAGTGATTTTCTCTGAAATTACAGCATTTAGAAAGTGAAGCAACACTCCATTCACTTCGCACAGTGAATTGAAGTGTTGGAACAGACTGCTTGTCTTTCAGAGAAACTCATGTGAGTTGCTGGTGAATGCTTGTAAGTAGCTTAAGGCAGTTTCAAAGGAAAGTGATTTTCTCTGAAAGTACAGCATTTAGAATGTGAAGCAACACTCCATTCATTTTGCACAGATAATTGAAGAGTTGGAACAGACTGCTTCTCTTTTAGAGAAACTCATGTGAGTTGCTGGTGAATGCTTGTAAGTAGCTGAAGGTAGATTCAAAGGAAAGTGATTTTCTCTGAAAGTACAGCATTTAGAAAGTGAAGCAACACTCCATTCACTTCGCACAGTGAATTGAAGTGTTGGAACAGACTGCTTCTCTTTCAGAGAAATGCATGGGAGTTTCTTGTGAATGCTTATAATTAGCTTAAGGCACTTTCAAAGGAAAGTGATTTTCTCTGAAAGTACAGCATTTAGAAAGTGAAGCAACACTATGTTCACTTCGCACAGTGAATTGAAGTGTTGGAACAGACTGCTTCTCATTCAGAGAAATGCATGTGAGTTGCTGGGGAATGCTTGTAAGTACCTTAAGGCACTTTCAAAGGAAAGTGATTTTCTCTGAAAGTACAGCATTTTGAAAGTGAAGCAACAGTCCATTCACTTCACACTGTAAATTGAATTGTTTGAACAGACTGCTTCTCTTTCAGAAAAATGATTGTGAGTCGCTGGTGAATGCTTGTAAGTAGCTTAAGGCAGTTTAAAGGAAAGTGATTTTCTCTGAAAGTACAGCATTTAGAAAGTGAAGCAACACTTCATTCACTTCACACAGTGAATTGAAGTGTTGGAACAGACTGCTCCCCTTTCAGAGAAACTCATGTGAGTTGCTGGTGAATGCTTGTAAGTAGCTTAAGGCAGTTTCAAAGGAAAGTGATTTTCTCTGAAAGTACAGCATTTAGAATGTGAAGCAACACTCCATTCATTTTGCACAGATAATTGAAGAGTTGGAACAGACTGCTTCTCTTTCAGAGAAACTCATGTGAGTTGCTGGTGAATGCTTGTAAGTAGCTGAAGGTAGATTCAAAGGAAAGTGATTTTCTCTGAAAGTACAGCATTTAGAAAGTGAAGCAACACTCCATTCACTTCGCACAGTGAATTGAAGTGTTGGAACCGACTGCTTCTCTTTCACAGAAATGCATGGGAGTTTCTTGTGAATGCTTATAATTAGCTTAAGGGACTTTCAAAGGAAAGTGATTTTCTCTGAAAGTACAGCATTTAGAAAGTGAAGCAACACTCTGTTCACGTCGCACAGTGAATTGAAGTGTTGGAACAGACTGCTTCTCATTCAGAGAAATGCATGTGAGTTGCTGGGGAATGCTTGTAAGAACCTTAAGGCACTTTCAAAGGAAAGTGATTTTCTCTGAAAGTACAGCATTTTGAAAGTGAAACAACAACACATTCACCTCGCACAGTGAATTGAAGTGTTGGAACAGACTGCTTCTCTTTCAGAAAACTCATGTGAGTTGCTAGTGAATGCTTGTAAGTAGCTGAAGGCAGTTTCAAAGGAAAGTGATTTTCTCTGAAAGTACAGCATTTAGAAAGTGACGCAACACTCCATTCTCTTCGCACAGTAAATTGAATTGTTTGAACCGACTGCTTGTCTTTCAGAAAAATGATTGTGAGTTGCTGGTGAATGCTTGTAAGTAGCATAAGGCAGTTTCAAAGGAAAGTGATTTTCTCTGAAAGTACAGCATTTAGAAAGTGAAGCAACACTCCATTTACTTCGCACAGTGAATTGAAGTGTTGTAACAGACTGCTTCTCTTTTAGAGAAACTCATGTGAGTTGCTGGTGAATGCTTGTAAGCAGCTGAAGGTAGTTTCAAAGGAAAGTGATTATCTCTGAAAGTACAGCATTTAGAAAGTGAAGCAAAACTCATTTTACTTCGCACAGTGAATTGAAGTGTTGGAACAGACTGCTTCTCTTTAAGAGAAATGCATGTGAGTTTCTTGTGAATGCTTATAATAAGCTTAAGGCACTTTCAAAGGAAAGTGATTTTCTCTGAAAGTACAGCATTTAGAAAGTGAAGAAACACTCCATTCACTTCGCACAGTGAATTGAAGTATTGGAACAGACTGCCTCTCTTTCAGAGAAATGCATGTGAGTTGCTGGGGAATAATTGTAAGTAGCTTAAGGCACTTTCAAAGGAAAGTGATTTTCTCTGAAAGTACAGCATTTTCAAAGTGAAGCCACCATCCATTCACTTCGCACAGTAAATTGAATTGTTTGAACAGACTGCTTCTCTTTCAGAAAATTGATTGTGAGTTGCTGGTGAATGCTTGTAAGTAGCTTAAGGCACTTTCAAAGGAAAGTGATTTTCTCTGAAAATACAGCATTTAGAATGTGAAGCAACACTCCATTCATTTTGCACAGATAATTGAAGAGTTGGAACAGACTGCTTCTCTTTCAGAGAAACTCATGTGAGTTGCTGGTGAATGCTTGTAAGTAGCTGAAGGTAGATTCAAAGGAAAGTGATTTTCTCTGAAAGTACAGCATTTAGAAAGTGAAGCAACACTCCATTCACTTCGCACAGTGAATTGAAGTGTTGGAACAGACTGCTTCTCTTTCAGAGAAATGCATGGGAGTTTCTTGTGAATGCTTATAATTAGCTTAAGGCACTTTCAAAGGAAAGTGATTTTCTCTGAAAGTACAGCATTTAGAAAGTGAAGCAACACTCTGTTCACTTCGCACAGTGAATTGAAGTGTTGGAACAGACTGCTTCTCATTCAGAGAAATGCATGTGAGTTGCTGGTGAATGTTTGTAAGTAGCTTAAGGCAGTTTTAAACGAAAGTGATTTTCTCTGAAAGTACAGCATTTAGAAAGTGAAGCAACACTTCATTCACTTCACACAGTGAATTGAAGTGCTGGAACAGACTGCTTCCCTTTCAGAGAAACTCATGTGAGTTGCTGGTGAATGCTTGTAAGTAGCTTAAGGCAGTTTCAATGGAAAGTGATTTTCTCTGAAAGTACAGCATTTAGAAAGTGAAGCAACACTTCATTCACTTCACACAGTGAATTGAAGTGTTGGAACAGACTGCTTCCCTTTCAGAGAAACTCATGTGAGTTGCTGGTGAATGCTTGTAAGTAGCTTAAGGCAGTTTCAAAGGAAAGTGATTTTCTCTGAAAGTACAGCATTTAGAATGTGAAGCAACACTCCATTCATTTTGCACAGATAATTGAAGAGTTGGAACAGACTGCTTCTCTTTCAGAGAAACTCATGTGAGTTGCTGGTGAATGCTTGTAAGTAGCTGAAGGTAGATTCAAAGGAAAGTGATTTTCTCTGAAAGTACAGCATTTAGAAAGTGAAGCAACACTCCATTCACTTCGCACAGTGAATTGAAGTGTTGGAACCGACTGCTTCTCTTTCAGAGAAATGCATGGGAGTTTCTTGTGAATGCTTATAATTAGCTTAAGGGACTTTCAAAGGAAAGTGATTTTCTCTGAAAGTACAGCATTTAGAAAGTGAAGCAACACTCTGTTCACGTCGCACAGTGAATTGAAGTGTTGGAACAGACTGCTTCTCATTCAGAGAAATGCATGTGAGTTGCTGGGGAATGCTTGTAAGAACCTTAAGGCACTTTCAAAGGAAAGTGATTTTCTCTGAAAGTACAGCATTTTGAAAGTGAAACAACAACACATTCACCTCGCACAGTGAATTGAAGTGTTGGAACAGACTGCTTCTCTTTCAGAAAACTCATGTGAGTTGCTGGTGAATGCTTGTAAGTAGCTGAAGGTAGTTTCAAAGGAAAGTGATTTTCTCTGAAAGTACAGCATTTAGAAAGTGACGCAACACTCCATTCTCTTCGCACAGTAAATTGAATTGTTTGAACCGACTGCTTGTCTTTCAGAAAAATGATTGTGAGTTGCTGGTGAATGCTTGTAAGTAGCATAAGGCAGTTTCAAAGGAAAGTGATTTTCTCTGAAAGTACAGCATTTAGAAAGTGAAGCAACACTCCATTTACTTCGCACAGTGAATTGAAGTGTTGTAACAGACTGCTTCTCTTTTAGAGAAACTCATGTGAGTTGCTGGTGAATGCTTGTAAGCAGCTGAAGGTAGTTTCAAAGGAAAGTGATTATCTCTGAAAGTACAGCATTTAGAAAGTGAAGCAAAACTCATTTTACTTCGCACAGTGAATTGAAGTGTTGGAACAGACTGCTTCTCTTTAAGGGAAATGCATGTGAGTTTCTTGTAAATGCTTATAATAAGCTTAAGGCACTTTCAATGGAAAGTGATTTTCTCTGAAAGTACAGCATTTAGAAAGTGAAGAAACACTCCATTCACTTCGCACAGTGAATTGAAGTATTGGAACAGACTGCCTCTCTTTCAGAGAAATGCATGTGAGTTGCTGGGGAATAATTGTAAGTAGCTTAAGGCACTTTCAAAGGAAAGTGATTTTCTCTGAAAGTACAGCATTTTGAAAGTGAAGCCACCATCCATTCACTTCGCACAGTAAATTGAATTGTTTGAACAGACTGCTTCTCTTTCAGAAAATTGATTGTGAGTTGCTGGTGAATGCTTGTAAGTAGCTTGAGGCACTTTCAAAGGAAAGTGATTTTCTCTGAAAGTACAGCATTTAGAATGTGAAGCAACACTCCATTCATTTTGCACAGATAATTGAAGAGTTGGAACAGACTGCTTCTCTTTCAGAGAAACTCATGTGAGTTGCTGGTGAATGCTTGTAAGTAGCTGAAGGTAGATTCAAAGGAAAGTGATTTTCTCTGAAAGTACAGCATTTAGAAAGTGAAGCAACACTCCATTCACTTCGCACAGTGAATTGAAGTGTTGGAACAGACTGCTTCTCTTTCAGAGAAATGCATGGGAGTTTCTTGTGAATGCTTATAATTAGCTTAAGGCACTTTCAAAGGAAAGTGATTTTCTCTGAAAGTACAGCATTTAGAAAGTGAAGCAACACTCTGTTCACTTCGCACAGTGAATTGAAGTGTTGGAACAGACTGCTTCTCATTCAGAGAAATGCATGTGAGTTGCTGGTGAATGTTTGTAAGTAGCTTAAGGCAGTTTTAAACGAAAGTGATTTTCTCTGAAAGTACAGCATTTAGAAAGTGAAGCAACACTTCATTCACTTCACACAGTGAATTGAAGTGTTGGAACAGACTGCTTCCCTTTCAGAGAAACTCATGTGAGTTGCTGGTGAATGCTTGTAAGTAGCTTAAGGCAGTTTCAATGGAAAGTGATTTTCTCTGAAAGTACAGCAATTAGAAAGTGAAACAACACTCCATTCACTTAGCACAGTGAATTGAAGTGATGGAACAGACTGTTCCTCTTTCATAGAAATGCATGTGAGTTGCTGGTGAATGCTTGTAATTAGCTTAAGGCACTTTCAAAGGAACAGACTGTTCCCCTATCAAAGAAATGCATGTGTGTTGCTGATGAATGCTTGTTCGTAGCTTAAGGTACTTTGAAAGGAAAGTGATTTTCTCTGAAAGTACAGCATTTCGAAAGTGACGCAACACTCCATTCACTTCGCACAGTGAATTGATGTGTTGGAACAGACTGCTTGCCTTTCAGAGAAACTCATGTGAGTTGCTGGTGAATGCTTGTAAGTAGCTTAAGGCAGTTTCAAAGGAAAGTGATTTTCTCTGAAAGTACAGCATTTAGAAATTGAAGGAACCCTCCATTCACTTCGCACAGTAAATTGAATTGTTTGAACAGACTGCTTCTCGATCAGAAAAATGATTATGAGTTGCTGGTGAATGCTTGTAAGTAGCTTAAGGCAGTTTCAAAGGAAAGTGATTTTCTCTGAAAGTACAGCATTTAGAAAGTGAAGTAACACTCCATTCACTTCGCACAGTGAATTGAAGTGCTGGAACAGACTGCTTCTCTTTCAGAGAAACTCATGTGAGTTGCTGGTGAATGCTTGTAAGTAGCTGAAGGTAGTTTCAAAGGAAAGTGATTTTCTCTGAAAGTACAGCATTTAGAAAGTGAAGCAACACTCCATTTACTTCGCACAGTGAATTGAAGTGTTGTAACAGACTGCTTCTCTTTTAGAGAAACTCATGTGAGTTGCTGGTGAATGCTTGTAAGTAGCTGAAGGTAGTTTCAAAGGAAAGTGATTATCTCTGAAAGTACAGCATTTAGAAAGTGAAGCCACCATCCATTCACTTCGCACAGTAAATTGAATTGTTTGAACAGACTGCTCTCTTTCAGAAAATTGATTGTGAGTTGCTGGTGAATGCTTGTAAGTAGCTTAAGGCACTTTCAAAGGAAAGTGAATTTCTCTGAAAGTACAGCATTTAGAAAGTGAAGCAACACTCCATTCACTTCGTTCAGTGAATTGAAATGTTGGAACAGACTGCTTCTCTTTAAGAGAAATGCATGTGAGTTTCTTGTGAATGCTTATAATAAGCTTAAGGCACTTTCAAAGGAAAGCGATTTTCTCTGAAAGTACAGCATTTAGAAAGTGAAGCAACACTCCATTCACTTCGCACAGTGAATTGAAGTATTGGAACAGACTGCCTCTCTTTCAGAGAAATGCATGTGAGTTGCTGGGGAATAATTGTAAGTAGCTTAAGGCACTTTCAAAGGAAAGTGATTTTCTCTGAAAGTACAGCATTTTGAAAGTGAAGCCACCATCCATTCACTTCGCACAGTAAATTGAATTGTTTGAACAGACTGCTTCTCTTTCAGAAAATTGATTGTGAGTTGGTGGTGAATGCTTGTAAGTTGCTTAAGGCACTTTCAAAGGAAAGTGAATTTCTCTGAAAGTACAGTATTTAGAAAGTGAAGCAACACTCCATTCACTTCGCACAGGGAATTGAAGTGTTGGAACAGACTGCTTGTCTTTCAGAGAAACTCATGTGAGTTGCTGGTGAATGCTTGTAAGTAGCTTAAGGCAGTTTCAAAGGAAAGTGATTTTCTCTGAAAGTACAGCATTTAGAATGTGAAGCAACACTCCATTCATTTTGCACAGATAGTTGAAGAGTTGGAACAGACTGCTTCTCTTTCAGAGAAACTCATGTGAGTTGCTGGTGAATGCTTGTAAGTAGCTGAAGGTAGATTCAAAGGAAAGTGATTTTCTCTGAAAGTACAGCATTTAGAAAGTGAAGCAACACTCCATTCACTTCGCTCAGTGAATTGAAGTGTTGCAACAGACTGCTTCTCTTTCAGAGAAATGCATGGGAGTTTCTTGTGAATGCTTATATTTAGCTTAAGGGACTTTCAAAGGAAAGTGATTTTCTCTGAAAGTACAGCATTTAGAAAGTGAAGCAACACTCTGTTCACGTCGCACAGTGAATTGAAGTGTTGGAACAGACTGCTTCTCATTCAGAGAAATGCATGTGAGTTGCTGGGGAATGCTTGTAAGAACCTTAAGGCACTTTCAAAGGAAAGTGATTTTCTCTGAAAGTACAGCATTTTGAAAGTGAAACAACAACACATTCACCTCGCACAGTGAATTGAAGTGTTGGAACAGACTGCTTCTCTTTCAGTAAACTCATGTGAGTTGCTGGTGAATGCTTGTAAGTAGCTGAAGGTAGTTTCAAAGGAAAGTGATTTTCTCTGAAAGTACAGCATTTAGAAAGTGAAGCAACACTCCATTCACTTCGCACAGTAAATTGAATTGTTAGAACCGACTGCTTGTCTTTCAGAAAAATGATTGTGAGTTGCTGGTGAATGCTTGTAAGTAGCATAAGGCAGTTTCAAAGGAAAGTGATTTTCTGTGAAAGTACAGCATTTAGAAAGTGAAGCAACAATCCATTTACTTCGCACAGTGAATTGAAGTGTTGTAACAGACTGCTTCTCTTTTAGAGAAACTCATGTGAGTTGCTGGTGAATGCTTGTAAGCAGCTGAAGGTAGTTTCAAAGGAAAGTGATTATCTCTGAAAGTACAGCATTTAGAAAGTGAAACAAAACTCCTTTTACTTCGCACAGTGAATTGAAGTGTTGGAACAGACTGCTTCTCTTTAAGAGAAATGCATGTGAGTTTCTTGTGAATGCTTATAATAAGCTTAAGGCACTTTCAAAGGAAAGTGATTTTCTCTGAAAGTACAGCATTTAGAAAGTGAAGCAACACTCCATTCACTTCGCACAGTGAATTGAAGTATTGGAACAGACTGCCTCTCTTTCAGAGAAATGCATGTGAGTTGCTGGGGAATAATTGTAAGTAGCTTAAGGCACTTTCAAAGGAAAGTGATTTTCTCTGAAAGTACAGCATTTTGAAAGTGAAACCACCATCCATTCACTTCGCACACTAAATTGAATTGTTTGAACAGACTGCTTCTCTTTCAGAAAATTGATTGTGAGTTGCTGGTGAATGCTTGTAAGTAGCTTAAGGCACTTTCAAAGGAAAGTGAATTTCTCTGAAAGTACAGCATTTAGAAAGTGAAGCAACACTCCATTCACTTCGCTCAGTGAATTGAAGTGTTGGAACAGACTGCTTCTCTTTCAGAGAAACTCATGTGAGTTGCCGGTGAATGCTTGTAAGAAGCTTAAGGCAGTGTCAAAGGAAAGTGATTTTCTCTGAAATTACAGCATTTAGAAAGTGAAGCAACACTCCATTCACTTCGCACAGTGAATTGAAGTGTTGGAACAGACTGCTTGTCTTTCAGAGAAACTCATGTGAGTTGCTGGTGAATGCTTGTAAGTAGCTTAAGGCAGTTTCAAAGGAAAGTGATTTTCTCTGAAAGTACAGCATTTAGAATGTGAAGCAACACTCCATTCATTTTGCACAGATAATTGAAGAGTTGGAACAGACTGCTTCTCTTTCAGAGAAACTCATGTGAGTTGCTGGTGAATGCTTGTAAGTAGCTGAAGGTAGATTCAAAGGAAAGTGATTTTCTCTGAAAGTACAGCATTTAGAAAGTGAAGCAACACTCCATTCACTTCGCACAGTGAATTGAAGTGTTGGAACAGACTGCTTCTCTTTCAGAGAAATGCATGGGAGTTTCTTGTGAATGCTTATAATTAGCTTAAGGCACTTTCAAAGGAAAGTGATTTTCTCTGAAAGTACAGCATTTAGAAAGTGAAGCAACACTATGTTCACTTCGCACAGTGAATTGAAGTGTTGGAACAGACTGCTTCTCATTCAGAGAAATGCATGTGAGTTGCTGGGGAATGCTTGTAAGTACCTTAAGGCACTTTCAAAGGAAAGTGATTTTCTCTGAAAGTACAGCATTTTGAAAGTGAAGCAACAGTCCATTCACTTCACACTGTAAATTGAATTGTTTGAACAGACTGCTTCTCTTTCAGAAAAATGATTGTGAGTCGCTGGTGAATGCTTGTAAGTAGCTTAAGGCAGTTTAAAGGAAAGTGATTTTCTCTGAAAGTACAGCATTTAGAAAGTGAAGCAACACTTCATTCACTTCACACAGTGAATTGAAGTGTTGGAACAGACTGCTCCCCTTTCAGAGAAACTCATGTGAGTTGCTGGTGAATGCTTGTAAGTAGCTTAAGGCAGTTTCAAAGGAAAGTGATTTTCTCTGAAAGTACAGCATTTAGAATGTGAAGCAACACTCCATTCATTTTGCACAGATAATTGAAGAGTTGGAACAGACTGCTTCTCTTTCAGAGAAACTCATGTGAGTTGCTGGTGAATGCTTGTAAGTAGCTGAAGGTAGATTCAAAGGAAAGTGATTTTCTCTGAAAGTACAGCATTTAGAAAGTGAAGCAACACTCCATTCACTTCGCACAGTGAATTGAAGTGTTGGAACCGACTGCTTCTCTTTCACAGAAATGCATGGGAGTTTCTTGTGAATGCTTATAATTAGCTTAAGGGACTTTCAAAGGAAAGTGATTTTCTCTGAAAGTACAGCATTTAGAAAGTGAAGCAACACTCTGTTCACGTCGCACAGTGAATTGAAGTGTTGGAACAGACTGCTTCTCATTCAGAGAAATGCATGTGAGTTGCTGGGGAATGCTTGTAAGAACCTTAAGGCACTTTCAAAGGAAAGTGATTTTCTCTGAAAGTACAGCATTTTGAAAGTGAAACAACAACACATTCACCTCGCACAGTGAATTGAAGTGTTGGAACAGACTGCTTCTCTTTCAGAAAACTCATGTGAGTTGCTAGTGAATGCTTGTAAGTAGCTGAAGGCAGTTTCAAAGGAAAGTGATTTTCTCTGAAAGTACAGCATTTAGAAAGTGACGCAACACTCCATTCTCTTCGCACAGTAAATTGAATTGTTTGAACCGACTGCTTGTCTTTCAGAAAAATGATTGTGAGTTGCTGGTGAATGCTTGTAAGTAGCATAAGGCAGTTTCAAAGGAAAGTGATTTTCTCTGAAAGTACAGCATTTAGAAAGTGAAGCAACACTCCATTTACTTCGCACAGTGAATTGAAGTGTTGTAACAGACTGCTTCTCTTTTAGAGAAACTCATGTGAGTTGCTGGTGAATGCTTGTAAGCAGCTGAAGGTAGTTTCAAAGGAAAGTGATTATCTCTGAAAGTACAGCATTTAGAAAGTGAAGCAAAACTCATTTTACTTCGCACAGTGAATTGAAGTGTTGGAACAGACTGCTTCTCTTTAAGAGAAATGCATGTGAGTTTCTTGTGAATGCTTATAATAAGCTTAAGGCACTTTCAAAGGAAAGTGATTTTCTCTGAAAGTACAGCATTTAGAAAGTGAAGAAACACTCCATTCACTTCGCACAGTGAATTGAAGTATTGGAACAGACTGCCTCTCTTTCAGAGAAATGCATGTGAGTTGCTGGGGAATAATTGTAAGTAGCTTAAGGCACTTTCAAAGGAAAGTGATTTTCTCTGAAAGTACAGCATTTTCAAAGTGAAGCCACCATCCATTCACTTCGCACAGTAAATTGAATTGTTTGAACAGACTGCTTCTCTTTCAGAAAATTGATTGTGAGTTGCTGGTGAATGCTTGTAAGTAGCTTAAGGCACTTTCAAAGGAAAGTGATTTTCTCTGAAAGTACAGCATTTAGAAAGTGAAGTAACACTCCATTCACTTCGCACAGTGAATTGAAGTGTTGGAACAGACTGCTTCTCTTTCAGAGAAACTCATGTGAGTTGCTGGTGAATGCTTGTAAGTAGCTGAAGGTAGATTCAAAGGAAAGTGATTTTCTCTGAAAGTACAGCATTTAGAAAGTGAAGTAACACTCCATTCACTTCGCACAGTGAATTGAAGTGTTGGAACAGACTGCCTCTCTTTCAGAGAAATTCATGTGAGTTGCTGGTGAATGCTTGTAAGTAGCTTAAGGCGCTATCAAAGGAAAGTTATTTTCTCTGAAAGTACAGCATGTAGAAAGTGAAGCAACACTCCATTCACTTCGCACAGTTAATTGAAGTATTGGAACAGACTGCTTCTCTTTCAGAGAAACTCATATGAGTTGCTGGTGAATGCTTGTAAGTAGCTTAAGGCACTTTCAAAGTAAAGTGATTTTTCTGAAAGTCCAGCATTTTGAAAGTGAAGCAACCCTCCATTTTCTTCGCACAGTGAATTGAAGTATTGGAACAGACTGCTTGTCTTTCAGAAAAATGATTTTGAGTTGCTGGGGAATGCTTGTAAGAAGCTTAAGGCACTTTCAAAAGACAGTGATTTTCTCTGAAAGTACAGCATTTAGAAAGTGAAGCAACACTCCATTCACTTCGCACAGTGAATTGAAGTGTTGGAACAGACTGCTTCTCTTTCAGAGAAATGCATGTGAGTTGCTGGTGAATGATTGTAAGTAGCTTAAGGCACTTTCATAGGAAAGTGATTTTCTCTGAATGTACAGCATTTAGAAAGTGAAGCAACACTCCATTCTCTTCGCAAAGCGAATTGAAATGTTCGGACAGAATGCTTCTCTTTCAGAGACACGAATTTGAGGTTCTTCTAAATGCTTGTAAGTAGCTTAAGGCACTTTCAAAAAAAGTGATTATCTCTGTAACAACAGCATTTAGAAAGTGAAGCAACACTCCATTCACTTCACACTGTGAATTGAAGTGTTGGAACAGACTGCTTCTCTTTCTGAGAAACTCATGTGAGTTCCTGGTGAATGCTTGTAAGAAGCTAAAGGCAGTTTCAAAGGATAGTGATTTTCTCTGAAAGTACAGCATTTAGAAAGTGAAGTAACACTCCAGTCACTTCGCACAGTGAATTGAAGTGTTGGAACAGACTGCTTCTCTTTCAGAGAAACTCATGTGAGTTGCTGGTGAATGCTTGTAAGTAGCTTAAGGTACTTTGAAAGGAAAGTGATTTTCTCTGAAAGTACAGCATGTAGAAAGTAACGCAACACTCCAATCACTTCGCACAGTGAATTGAAGAGTTGGGACAGACTGCTTCTCTTTCAGAGAAACTCATGTGAGTTGCTGGTGAATGCTTGTAAGTAGTTTAAGGCAGTTTCAAAGGAAAGTGATTTTCTCTGAAAGTACAGCATTTAGAAAGTGATGCAACACTCCATTCACTTTGCACTGTGAATAGAAATGTTGGAACAGACGGCTTCTCATTCAGAGAAACTCATGTGAGTTGCTGGTGAATGCTTCTAAGTAGCTTAAGGCACTTTCAAAGGAAAGTGATTTTCTCTGAAAGTACAGCATTTAGAAAGTGAAGCAACACTCCATTCACTTCGCACAGGGAATTGAAGTGTTGGAACATACTGCTTCTCTTTCAGAGAAACTCATATGAGTTCCTTGTTTATGCTTGTAAGTAGCTTAAGGCAGTAACAAAGGAAAGTGATTTTCTCTGAAAGTACAGCATTTAGAAAGTGAAGTAACACTCCAGTCACTTCGCACAGTGAATTGAAGTGTTGGAACAGACTGCCTCCCTTTCAGAGAAACTCATGTGAGTTGCTGGTGAATGCTTGTAAGTAGCTTAAGGCGCTATCAAAGGAAAGTTATTTTCTCTGAAAGTACAGCATGTAGAAAGTGAAGCAACACTCCATTCACTTCGCACAGTTAATTGAAGTATTGGAACAGACTGCTGCTCTTTCAGAGAAACTCATATGAGTTGCTGGTGAATGCTTGTAAGTAGCTTAAGGCAGTTTCAAAGGAAAGTGATTTTCTCTGAAAGTACAGCATTTAGAACGTGAAGCAACACTCCATTCACTTCGCACAGTAAATTGAAGTGTTGGAACAGACTGCTTCTCTTTCAGAGAAATGCATGTGAGTTGCTGGTGAATGCTTGTAAGTAGCTTAAGGCACTTTCAAAGTAAAGTGATTTTTCTGAAAGTCCAGCATTTTGAAAGTGAAGCAACCCTCCATTCTCTTCGCACAGTGAATTGAAGTATTGGAACAGACTGCTTGTCTTTCAGAAAAATGATTTTGAGTTGCTGGGGAATGCTTGTAAGAAGCTTAAGGCACTTTCAAAAGACAGTGATTTTCTCTGAAAGTACAGCATTTAAAAAGTGAAGCAACACTCCATTCACTTCGCACAGTGAATTGAAGTGTTGGAACAGACTGCTTCTCTTTCAGAGAAATGCATGTGAGTTGCTGGTGAATGATTGTAAGTAGCTTAAGGCACTTTCATAGGAAAGTGATTTTCTCTGAATGTACAGCATTTAGAAAGTGAAGCAACACTCCATTCTCTTCGCAAAGCGAATTGAAATGTTCGGACAGAATGCTTCTCTTTCAGAGACACGAATTTGAGGTTCTTCTAAATGCTTGTAAGTAGCTTAAGGCACTTTCAAAAAAGTGATTATCTCTGTAACAACAGCATTTAGAAAGTGAAGCAACACTCCATTCACTTCACACTGTGAATTGAAGTGTTGGAACAGACTGCTTCTCTTTCTGAGAAACTCATGTGAGTTCCTGGTGAATGCTTGTAAGAAGCTAAAGGCAGTTTCAAAGGATAGTGATTTTCTCTGAAAGTACAGCATTTAGAAAGTGAAGTAACACTCCAGTCACTTCGCACAGTGAATTGAAGTGTTGGAACAGACTGCTTCTCTTTCAGAGAAACTCATGTGAGTTGCTGGTGAATGCTTGTAAGTAGCTTAAGGTACTTTGAAAGGAAAGTGATTTTCTCTGAAAGTACAGCATGTAGAAAGTAACGCAACACTCCAATCACTTCGCACAGTGAATTGAAGAGTTGGGACAGACTGCTTCTCTTTCAGAGAAACTCATGTGAGTTGCTGGTGAATGCTTGTAAGTAGTTTAAGGCAGTTTCAAAGGAAAGTGATTTTCTCTGAAAGTACAGCTTTTAGAAAGTGATGCAACACTCCATTCACTTTGCACTGTGAATTGAAATGTTGGAACAGACTGCTTCTCATTCAGAGAAACTCATGTGAGTTGCTGGTGAATGCTTCTAAGTAGCTTAAGGCACTTTCAAAGGAAAGTGATTTTCTCTGAAAGTACAGCATTTAGAAAGTGAAGCAACACTCCATTCACTTCGCACAGGGAATTGAAGTGTTGGAACAGACTGCTTCTCTTTCAGAGAAACTCATATGAGTTCCTTGTGAATGCTTGTAAGTAGCTTAAGGCAGTAACAAAGGAAAGTGATTTTCTCTGAAAGTACAGCATTTAGAAAGTGAAGTAACACTCCAGTCACTTCGCACAGTGAATTGAAGTGTTGGAACAGACTGCCTCCCTTTCAGAGAAACTCATGTGAGTTGCTGGTGAATGCTTGTAAGTAGCTTAAGGCGCTATCAAAGGAAAGTTATTTTCTCTGAAAGTACAGCATGTAGAAAGTGAAGCAACACTCCATTCACTTCGCACAGTGAATTGAAGTGTTGGAACAGACTGCTTCTCTTTCAGAGAAACTCATGTGAGTTGCTGGTGAATGCTTGTATGTAGCTTAAGGCAGTTTCAAAGAAAGTGATTTTCTCTGAAAGTACAGCATTTAGAAAGTATATCAACATTCCATTTACTTCACACAGTGAATTGATGTGTTGGAACAGACTGCTTCTCTTTCAGAGAAACGCATGTTAGTTTCTTGTGAATGCTTGTAAGTAGCTTAAGGCAGTTTCAAAGGAAAGTGATTTTCTCTGAAAGTACAGCATTTAGAAAGTGAATCAACATTCCATTCACTTCGCACAGTGAATTGAAGTGTTGGAACAGACTGCTTCTCTTTCAGAGAAATGTATGTGAGTTGTTGGTGAATGCTTGTAAGTAGCTTAAGGCAGTTTCAAAGGAAAGTGATTTTCTCTGAAAGTACAGCATTTAGAAAGTGAAACAACAGCACATTCACTTCGAAAAATGAATTGAAGTGTTGGAACAGACTGCTTATCTTTCAGAGAAACTCATGTGAGTTGCTGGTGAATGTTGTAAGAAGCTTAAGGCAGTTTGAAAGGAAAGTGATTTTCTCTGAATGTACAGCATTTAGAAGGGGAAGAAACACTCCATTCACTTTGCACAGTGAATTGAAGAGTTGGAACAGACTGCTTGTCTTTCAGAAAAATGATTTTGGGTTTCTGGTGAATGCTTGTAAGTAGCTTAAGGCACTTTTAAAGGAAAGTGATTTTCTCTGAAATTACAGCATTTAGAAAGTGAAGCAACACTCCATTCACTTCGCACAGTGAATTGAATTGTTGGAACAGACTGCTTCTCTTTCAGAGAAATGCATGTGAGATGGTGGTGAATGCTTGTAAGTAGCTTAAGACAGTTTCAAAGGAAAGTGATTTTCTCTGAAAGTACAGCATTTACAAAGTGAAGCAACACTCCATTCACTTCACACAGTGAATCGAAGTGTTGGAACAGACTGCTTCTCTTTCTGAGAAAGGCATGTGAGTTTCTTATGAATGCTTGTAAGTAGCTTAAGGCACTTTCAAAGGAAAGTGATTTTCTCAAAGTACATCATTTTGAAAGTGAAGCAACACTCTTTCTCTTCGCACAGTGAATTGAAATGTTGGGACAGAATGCTTCTCTTTCAGAGAAATGAATGTGAGGTTCTTCTAAATGCTTGTAAGTAGCTTTATGCAGTTTCCAAAAAAAGTGATTATCTCTGTAACAACAGCATTTAGAAAGTGAAGCAACACTCCTTTCACTTCACACAGTGAATTGAAGTGTTGGAACAGACTGCTTCTCTTTCTGAGAAACTCATGTGAGTTGCTGGTGATTGCTTGCAAGAAGCTTAAGGCAGTTTCAAAGGAAAGTGATTTTCTCTGAAAGTACAAAATTTAGAAAGTGAAGCAACACTCCATTCACTTCGCACAGTGAATTGAAGTGTTGGAACAGACTGCTTCTCTTTCAGAAAAATGATTGTGAGTTGCTGGTGAATTCTTGTAAGTAGCTTAAGGCTCTTTCAAAGGAAAGTGATTTTCTCTGAAAGTACAGCATTTAGAAAGTGAAGCAACACTCCATTCACTTCGCACAGTGAATTGAAGTGTTGGAACAGACTGCTTCTCTTTCAGAGAAATGCATGTGAGTTGCTGGTGAATGCTTGTAAGTAGCTTAAGGCACTTTCAAAGGAAAGTGCTTTTCTCTGTAACTACAGCATTTGGAAAGTGAAGTAACACTCCAATCACTTCGCACACTGAATTGAAGTATTGGAATAGACTGCTTCTCATTCAGAGAAATGCATGTGAGTTGCTGGGGAATGCTTGTAAGTAGCTTAAGGCACTTTCAAAGGAAAGTGATTTTCTCTGAAAGTACAGCATTTTGAAAGTGAAGCAACAGTCCATTCACTTCACACAGTAAATTGAATTTTTTAAACAGACTGCTTCTCTTTCAGAAAAGTGATTGTGAGTTTCTTGTGAATGCTTGTAAGTAGCTTAAGGCAGTTTCAAAGGAAAGTGATTTTCTCTGAAAGTACAGCATTTAGAAAGTAACGCAACACTCCATTCACTTCGCACAGTGAATTGAAGAGTTGGAACAGACTGCTTCTCTTTCAGAGAAACTCATGTGAGTTGCTGGTGAATGCTTGTAAGTAGTTTAAGGCAGTTTCAAAGGAAAGTGATTTTCTCTGAAAGTACAGCATTTAGAAAGTGAAGCAACACTCCATTCACTTTGCACTGTGAATTGAAATGTTGAAAAAGACTGCTTCTCTTTCAGAGAAACTCATGTGAGTTGCTGGTGAATGCTTCTAAGTAGCTTAAGGCACTTTCAAAGTAAAGTGATTTCCTCCGAAAGTACAGCATTTAGAAAGTGAAGCAACACTCCATTCACTTCGCACAGTGAATTGAAGTGTTGGAACAGACTGCTTCTCTTTCAGAGAAACACATGTGAGTTCCTTGTGAATGCTTGTAAGTAGCTTAAGGCAGTATCAAAGGAAAGTGATTTTCTCTGAAAATACAGCATTTAGAAAGTGAAGTAACACTCCAGTCACTTCGCACAGTGAATTGAAGTGTTGGAACAGACTGCCTCTCTTTCAGAGAAATTCATGTGAGTTGCTGGTGAATGCTTGTAAGTAGCTTAAGGCGCTATCAATGGAAAGTTATTTTCTCTGAAAGTACAGCATGTAGAAAGTGAAGCAACACTCCATTCACTTCGCACAGTTAATTGAAGTATTGGAACAGACTGCTTCTCTTTCAGAGAAACTCATATGAGTTGCTGGTGAATGCTTGTAAGTAGCTTAAGGCAGTTTCAAAGGAAAGTGATTTTCTCTGAAAGTACAGCATTTAGAAAGTGAAGCAACACTCCATTCACTTCGCACAGTAAATTGAAGTGTTGGAACAAACTGCTTCTCTTTCAGAGAAATGCATGTGAGTTGCTGGTGAATGCTTGTAAGTAGCTTAAGGCACTTTCAAAGTAAAGTGATTTTCTCTGAAAGTACAGCATTTTGAAAGTGAAGCAACCCTCCATTTTCTTCGCACAGTGAATTGAAGTATTGGAACAGACTGCTTGTCTTTCAGAAAAATGATTTTGAGTTGCTGGGGAATGCTTGTAAGAAGCTTAAGGCACTTTCAAAAGACAGTGATTTTCTCTGAAAGTCCAGCATTTAGAAAGTGAAGCAACACTCCATTCACTTCGCACAGTGAATTGAAGTGTTGGAACAGACTGCTTCTCTTTCAGAGAAATGCATGTGAGTTGCTGGTGAATGATTGTAAGTAGCTTAATGCACTTTCATAGGAAAGTGATTTTCTCTGAAAGTACAGCATTTAGAAAGTGAAGCAAAACTCCATTCTCTTCGCAAAGCGAATTGAAATGTTCGGACAGAATGCTTCTCTTTCAGAGACACGAATTTGAGCTTCTTCTAAATGCTTGTAAGTTGCTTAAGGCACTTTCAAAAAAAGTGATTATCTCTGTAACAACAGCATTTAGAAAGTGAAGCAACACTCCATTCACTTCACACTGTGAATTGAAGTGTTGGAACAGACTGCTTCTCTTTCAGAGAAACTCATATGAGTTCCTTGTGAATGCTTGTAAGTAGCTTAAGGCAGTAACAAAGGAAAGTGATTTTCTCTGAAAGTACAGCATTTAGAAAGTGAAGTAACACTCCAGTCACTTCGCACAGTGAATTGAAGTGTTGGAACAGACTGCCTCTCTTTCAGAGAAACTCATGTGAGTTGCTGGTGAATGCTTGCAAGTAGCTTAAGGCGCTATCAAAGGAAAGTTATTTTCTCTGAAAGTACAGCATGTAGAAAGTGAAGCAACACTCCATTCACTTCGCACAGTGAATTGAAGTGTTGGAACAGACTGCTTCTCTTTCAGAGAAACTCATGTGAGTTGCTGGTGAATGCTTGTAAGTAGCTTAAGGCAGTTTCAAAGAAAGTGATTTTCTCTGAAAGTACAGCATTTAGAAAGTGAATCAACATTCCATTTACTTCACACAGTGAGTTGATGTGTTGGAACAGACTGTTTCTCTTTCAGAGAAACGCATGTTAGTTTCTTGTGAATGCTTGTAAGTAGCTTAAGGCAGTTTCAAAGGAAAGTGATTTTCTCTGAAAGTACAGCATTTAGAAAGTGAATCAACATTCCATTCACTTCGCACAGTGAATTGAAGTGTTGGAACAGACTGCTTCTCTTTCAGAGAAATGTATGTGAGTTGTTGGTGAATGCTTGTAAGTAGCTTAAGGCAGTTTCAAAGGAAAGTGATTTTCTCTGAAAATACAGCATTTAGAAAATGAAGCAACACTCCATTCACTTCGCACAGTGAATTGAATTGTTGGAACAGACTGCTTCTCTTTCAGAGAAATGCATGTGAGCTGGTGGTGAATGCTTGTAAGTAGCTTAAGACAGTTTCAAAGGAAAGTGACTTTCTCTGAAAGTACAGCATTTACAAAGTGAAGCAACACTCCATTCACTTCACACAGTGAATTGAAGTGTTGGAACAGACTGCTTCTCTTTCTGAGAAAGGCATGTGAGTTTCTTATGAATGCTTGTAAGTAGCTTAAGGCAGTTTCAAAGGAAAGTGATTTTCTCTGAAAGTACAGCATTTTGAAAGTGAAGCAACACTCTATTCTCTTCGCACAGTGAATCGAAATGTTGGGACAGAATGCTTCTCTTTCAGAGAAATGAATGTGAGGTTCTTCTAAATGCTTGTAAGTAGCTTTATGCAGTTTCCAAAAAAGTGATTATCTCTGTAACAACAGCATTTAGAAAGTGAAGCAACACTCCTTTCACTTCACACAGTGAATTGAAGTGTTGGAACAGACTGCTTCTCTTTCTGAGAAACTCATGTGAGTTGCTGGTGATTGCTTGCAAGAAGCTTAAGGCAGTTTCAAAGGAAAGTGATTTTCTCTGAAAGTACAACATTTAGAAAGTGAAGCAACACTCCATTCACTTCGCACAGTGAATTGAATTGTTGGAACAGACTGCTTCTCTTTCAGAAAAATGATTGTGAGTTGCTGGTGAATTCTTGTAAGTAGCTTAAGGCTCTTTCAAAGGAAAGTGATTTTCTCTGAAAGTACAGCATTTAGAAAGTGAAGCAACACTCCATTCACTTCGCACAGTGAATTGAAGTGTTGGAACAGACTGCTTCTCTTTCAGAGAAATGCATGTGAGTTGCTGGTGAATGCTTGTAAGTAGCTTAAGGCACTTTCAAAGGAAAGTGCTTTTCTCTGTAACTACAGCATTTGGAAAGTGAAGTAACACTCCATTCACTTCGCACAGTGAATTGAAGTGTTGGAACAGACTGCTTCTCTTTCAGAGAAATGTATGTGAGTTGTTGGTGAATGCTTGTAATTAGCTTAAGGCAGTTTCAAAGGAAAGTGATTTTCTCTGAAAGTACAGCATTTAGAAAGTGAAACAACAGCACATTCACTTCGAAAAATGAATTGAAGTGTTGGAACAGACTGCTTTTCTTTCAGAGAAACTCATGTGAGTTGCTGGTGAATGCTTGTAAGAAGCTTAAGGCAGTTTGAAAGGAAAGTGATTTTCTCTGAATGTACAGCATTTAGAAGGGGAAGAAACACTCCATTCACTTTGCACAGTGAATTGAAGAGTTGGAACAGACTGCTTGTCTTTCAGAAAAATGATTTTGGGTTTCTGGTGAATGCTTGTAAGTAACTTAAGGCACTTTCAAAGGAAAGTGATTTTCTCTGAAAATACAGCATTTAGAAAGTGAAGCAACACTCCATTCACTTCGCACAGTGAATTGAATTGTTGGAACAGACTGCTTCTCTTTCAGAGAAATGCATGTGAGCTGGTGGTGAATGCTTGTAAGTAGCTTAAGACAGTTTCAAAGGAAAGTGATTTTCTCTGAAAGTACAGCATTTACAAAGTGAAGCAACACTCCATTCACTTCACACAGTGAATTGAAGTGTTGGAACAGACTGCTTCTCTTTCTGAGAAAGGCATGTGAGTTTCTTATGAATGCTTGTAAGTAGCTTTATGCAGTTTCCAAAAAAGTGATTATCTCTGTAACAACAGCTTTTAGAAAGTGAAGCAGCACTCCTTTCACTTCACACAGTGAATTGAAGTGTTGGAACAGACTGCTTCTCTTTCAGAGAAATGCATGTGAGTTGCTGGTGAATGCTTGTAAGTAGCTTAAGGCACTTTCAAAGGAAAGTGCTTTTCTCTGTAACTACAGCATTTGGAAAGTGAAGTAACACTCCAATCACTTCGCACATTGAATTGAAGTATTGGAATAGACTGCTTCTCTTTCAGAGAAACGCATGTGAGTTGCTGGTGAATGTTTGTAAGTAGCTTAAGGCACTTTCAAAAGAAAGTGATTATCTCTGTAACTACAGCATTTAGAAAGGGAAGCAACACTCCATTCATTTTGCACAGTGAATTGAAGAGTTGGAACAGACTGCTTGTCTTTCAGAAAAATGATTTTGAGTTTCTGGTGAATGCTTGTAAATAGCTTAAGGCACTTTCAAAGGAAAGTGATTTTCTCTGAAATTGCAGCATTTAGAAAGTGAAGCAACACTCCATTCACTTCGCACAGTGAATTGAATTGTTGGAACAGACTGCTTCTCTTTCAGAGAAATGCATGTGAGTTGGTGGTGAATGCTTGTAAGTAGCTTAAGGCAGTTTCAAAGGAAAGTGATTTTCTCTGTAACTACAGCATTTGGAATGTGAAATAACACTCCAATCACTTCGCAGAGTGAATTGAAGTATTGGAAGAGACTGCTTCTATTTCAGAGAAACTCATGTGAGTTGCTGGTGAATGTTTGTAAGTAGCTTAAGGCACTTTCAAAGGAAAGTGATTATCTCTGTAACTACAGCATTTAGAAAGTGAAGCAACACTCCATTCACTTCACACAGTGAATTGAATTGTTGGAACACACTGTTTCTTTTCAAAGAAATGCATTTGAGTTGCTGGTGAAAGCTTGTAAGTAGCTTAAGACAGTTTCAAAAGAAAGTGACTTTCTCTGAAAGTACAGCATTTACAAAGTGAAGCAACACTCCATTCACTTCACACAGTGAATTGAAGTGTTGGAACAGACTGCTTCTCTTTCTGAGAAACGCATGTGAGTTTCTTATGAATGCTTGTAAGTAGCTTAAGGCACTTTCAAAGGAAAGTGATTTTCTCTGAAAGTACAGCATTTTGAAAGTGAAGCAACACTCCATTCTCTTCGCACAGTGAATTGAAATGTTGGGACAGAATGCTTCTCTTTCAGAGAAATGAATGTGAGGTTCTTCTAAATGCTTGTAAGTAGCTTTATGCAGTTTCCAAAAAAAGTGATTATCTCTGTAACAACAGCATTTAGAAAGTGAAGCAACACTCCATTCACTTCACACTGTGAATTGAAGTGTTGGAACAGACTGCTTCTCTTTCTGAGAAACTCATGTGAGTTGCTGGTGATTGCTTGCAAGAAGCTTAAGGCAATTTCAAAGGAAAGTGATTTTCTCTGAAAGTACAGCATTTAGAAAGTGAAGCACCACTCCATTCACTTCGCACAGTGAGTTGAATTGTTGGAACAGACTGCTTCTCTTTCAGAAAAATGATTGTGAGTTGCTGGTGAATGCTTGTAAGTAGCTTAAGGCTCTTTCAAAGGAAAGTGATTTTCTCTGAAAGTACAGCATTTAGAAAGTGAAGCAACACTCCATTCACTTCGCACAGTGAATTGAAGTGTTGGAACAGACTGCTTCTCTTTCTGAGAAACGCATGTGAGTTTCTTATGAATGCTTGTAAGTAGCTTAAGGCACTTTCAAAGGAAAGTGATTTTCTCTGAAAGTACAGCATTTTGAAAGTGAAGCAACACTCCATTCTCTTCGCACAGTGAATTGAAATGTTGGGACAGAATGCTTCTCTTTCAGAGAAATGAATGTGAGGTTCTTCTAAATGCTTGTAAGTAGCTTTATGCAGTTTCCAAAAAAAGTGATTATCTCTGTAACAACAGCATTTAGAAAGTGAAGCAACACTCCATTCACTTCACACTGTGAATTGAAGTGTTGGAACAGACTGCTTCTCTTTCTGAGAAACTCATGTGAGTTGCTGGTGATTGCTTGCAAGAAGCTTAAGGCAATTTCAAAGGAAAGTGATTTTCTCTGAAAGTACAGCATTTAGAAAGTGAAGCACCACTCCATTCACTTCGCACAGTGAGTTGAATTGTTGGAACAGACTGCTTCTCTTTCAGAAAAATGATTGTGAGTTGCTGGTGAATGCTTGTAAGTAGCTTAAGGCTCTTTCAAAGGAAAGTGATTTTCTCTGAAAGTACAGCATTTAGAAAGTGAAGCAACACTCCATTCACTTCGCACAGTGAATTGAAGTATTGGAATAGACTGCTTCTCTTTCAGAGAAACGCATGTGAGTTGCTGGTGAATGTTTGTAAGTAGCTTAAGGCACTTTCAAAGGAAAGTGATTATCTCTGTAAAAACAGCATTTAGAAAGTGAAGCAACACTCCATTCACTTCACACAGTGAATTGAAATGTTGGAACAGACTGCTTCTCTTTCAGAGAAACTCATGTGAGTTGCTGGTGAATGCTTGTAAGTAGTTTAAGGCAGTTTCAAAGGAAAGTGATTTTCTCTGAAAGTACAGCATTTAGAAAGTGAAGCAACACTCCATTCAATTTGCACTGTGAATTGAAATGTTGGAACAGACTGCTTCTCATTCAGGGAAACTCATGTAAGTTGCTGGTGAATGCTTCTAAGTATCTTAAGGCGCTATCAAAGGAAAGTTATTTTCTCTGAAAGTACAGCATGTAGAAAGTGAAGCAACACTCCATTCACTTCGCACAGTGAATTGAAGTGTTGGAACAGACTGCTTCTCTTTCAGAGAAACTCATGTGAGTTGCTGGTGAATGCTTGTAAGTAGCTTAAGGCAGTTTCAAAGAAAGTGATTTTCTCTGAAAGTACAGTATTTAGAAAGTGAATCAACATTCCATTCACTTCACACAGTTAATTGATGTGTTGGAACAGACTGCTTCTCTTTCAGAGAAACGCATGTGAGTTGCTGGTGATTGCTTGCAAGAAGCTTAAGGCACTTTCAAAGGAAAGTGATTTTCTCTGATAGTACAGCATTTAGAAAGTGAAGCAACACTCCATTCACTTCGCACAGTGAATTGAATTGTTGGAACAGACTGCTTCTCTTTCAGAAAAATGATTGTGAGTTGCTGGTGAATGCTTGTAAGTAGCTTAAGGCTCTTTCAAAGGAAAGTGATTTTCTCTGAAAGTACAGCATTTAGAAAGTGAAGCAACACTCCATTCACTTCGCACAGTGAATTGAAGTGTTGGAACAGACTGCTTCTCTTTCAGAGAAATGCATGTGAGTTGCTGGTGAATGCTTGTAAGTAGCTTAAGGCACTTTCAAAGGAAAGTGCTTTTCTCTGTAACTACAGCATTTGGAAAGTGAAGTAACACTCCAATCACTTCGCACAGTGAATTGAAGTATTGGAATAGACTGCTTCTCTTTCAGAGAAACTCATGTGAGTTGCTGGTGAATGTTTGTAAGTAGCTTAAGGCACTTTCAAAGGAAAGTGATTATCTCTGTAACAACAGCATTTAGAAAGTGAAGCAACACGCCATTCACTTCACACAGTGAATTGAAGTGTTGGAACAGACTGCTTCTCTTTCAGAAAAATGATTGTGAGTTGCTGGTGAATGCTTGTAAGTAGCTTAAGGCACTTTCAAAGGAAAGTGATTTTCTCTGAAATTACAGCATTTAGAAAGTAAAGCAACACTCCATTCACTTCGCACAGTGAATTGAAGTGTTGGAACAGACTGCTTCTTTTTCAGAGAAACTCATATGAGTTGCTGGTGAATGCTTGTAAGTAGCCTAAGGCATTTTCAAAGAAGAGTGATTTTCTCTCAAATTACAGCATTTAGAAAGTGAAGCAACACTCCATTCTCTTCGCACAGTGAATTGAAATGTTGGGACAGAAAACTTCTCTTTCAGAGAAACGAATGTTTCTTTATATGTCAAGTTTACTTTTAGGCCACGTAACCTATATAGTTAAACCTATCAGACTTACACCAGACTTCTCTATAGAAACCATGAAAGCCAGAAGGTCCTGGATAGAGGTACTGCAGAAACTAAGGGACCATGGATGCAAGCCCAGACTAATATACCCAGCCAAGCTTTCATTCACTATCAACGGAGAAAACAAAATATTCCAGGATAAAAACAAATTTAAACAGTACGTAACTACTAATCCAGCCTTTCAGAGAATATTAGAAGGAAAATTACATCCCAAGGAATCCAACATTGCCAACACTGACTACAATAACTCAGACATCTAGCGACCCTTCACTAGCACAACTCAAAGAAGGAAAACACATACACTCTACTACCCAAAAAAAAATGACTGGAGTCAACAAACACTGGTCATTAATATCTCTTAATATCAATGGACTCAATTCACCTATAAAGAGTCACAGACTTAGAGATTGGATACGAAAGCAGGATCCAACATTCTGCTGTTTACAAGAAACACACCTCAACCACAAAGACAGACACCTACTCAGAGTAAAGGGTTGGGAAAAGGTTTTCCAAGCAAATGGACCTAAGAAACAAGCAGGTGTGGCCATTCTAATATCTACCAAAATCGACTTCAAACTAAAATCAATCAGAAGAGATGGAGATGGACATTTCATACTCATAACAGGAACAACTCATCAGGAAGAAGTCTCAATCCTGAATATCTATGCCCCTAATATAAAGGCACACACATATGTAAAAGAAACTCTTCTAGAACTCAAGGCAGTCATCAAACCACACACACTAATAGTAGGAGACTTCAACACTCCTCTCTCACCAATGGACAGGTCAATCAGACAGAAACCAAACAGAGAATTAAGAGATTTATTGGAGGTATTGAATCAAATGGATTTAACAGACATCTATAGAACACTCCACCCAAATAGGAAAGAATATACCTTCTTCTCTGCAGTTCATGGAACCTTCTCGAAGATTGACCACATACTCGGTAACAAAGCAAACTTCCACAGATACAAAAAAATATTAGTAACCACCTGTGTCTTGTCAGATCACCATGGATTAAAATTAGAATTAAACAACAATGCTACCCCCAGGAAGTCAACAAACTTATGGAAGTTGAACAGTCAACTACTAAATCTCCCCTGGGTCAAGGACGAAATTAAGAAAGAAATTAAAGACTTCCTTGAATTTAATGAAAACAAAGACACAACATACTCAAACCTATGGGACACTATGAAAGCAGTGCTAAGAGGAAAGTTCATAGCAATAGGTGCCCAAATAAAGAAAACGGAGAAAGCACACATTGGAGACTTAACAGCGCACTTGAAAGCCCTAGAAAAAAAAGAAGCTGATTCACCCAGGAGGAGTAGAAGACTGGAAATAATCAAACTGAGGGCTGAAATCAACAAAATAGAAACAGAGAAAACAATCCAAAGAATCAATGAATCAAAAAGCTGGTTCTTGGAGAAAATCAACAAGATTGACAAACCCCTATCCAAACTAATCAAACGGCAGAGAGAGAACATGCAAATTAATAGGATCAGAAATGAAAAGGGGGACATAACCACAGACACAGAGGAAATTCAGAAAATCATTAGATCTTACTACGAAAGTTTATATGCCACAAAGTTGGAAAATGTAAAAGAAATGGACATTTTTTTAGATAAGTACCATATACCAAAGTTGAACCAAGAACAGGTGAACAATCTAAATAGACCTGTTAGTCGCGAAGAATTAGAAGCTGTTATCAAAAATCTCCCTACCAAAAAAAGCCCAGGACCAGATGGTTTCAATGCAGAATTCTACCAGAACTTCCAGGAAGAGCTAATACCTATACTCCTTAATGTATTCCATAATATAGAAACAGAAGAGTCATTGCCAAACTCCTTTTATGAAGCTACAGTTACCCTAATACCAAAACCACACAAAGACACAACCAAGAAAGAGAATTACAGGCCAATCTCACTCATGAACATCGACGCGAAAATTCTCAATAAAATACTGGCAAACCGAATCCAAGAACACATTAGAAAAATTATCCATTATGATCAAGTAGGCTTCATCCCAGAGATGCAGGGATGGTTCAACATACGCAAATCTATCAATGTAATCCATTATATAAATAAACTGAAAGAAAAAAACATATGATCATTTCATTGGATGCTGAAAAAGCATTTGACAAAATTCAACACCCATTTATGATAAAGGTGTTGGAGAGACTGGGGATACAAGGATCATACCTAAATATAATAAAAGCAATATACAGCAAGCCGACAGCTAACATCAAATTGAATGGAGAGAAACTCAGAGCCTTTCCACTAAAATCAGGAACACGACAAGGCTGTCCACTCTCTCCATACCTCTTCAATATAGTGCTTGAAGTTCTAGCAATAGCAATAAGACAACATAAGGAGATCAAGGGGATTCGAATTGGAAAGGATGAAGTTAAACTTTTGTTATTTGCTGACGATATGATAGTGTACATAAGTGACCCCAAAAACTCTACCAAAGAACTCTTACAGCTGATAAACACCTTTAGTAGTGTGGCAGGATACAAGATCAACTCCAAAAAATCAGTGGCCCTCCTATACACAAATGATAAATAAGAAGAGAGGGAAATCAGAGAAACATCACCTTTCATGATAGCCACAAATAGCATAAAATATCTTGGGGTAACTTTAACCAAGGAAGTGAAAGACCTATTTGACAAGAACTTTAAGTCTTTGAAGAAAGAAATTGAGGAGGATACCAGAAAATGGAAAGACCTCCCCTGCTCTTGGATTGGGAGAATCAACATAGTAAAAATGGCAATTCTACCAAAAGCAATCTATAGATTCAATGCAATCCCCATCAAAATCCCATCAAACTTCTTCACAGAACTTGAGAGAACAATAATCAAGTTTATATGGAAAAACAAAAAACCCAGGATAGCCAAAACAATCTTATACAATAAAGGAACTTCTGGAGACATTACCATCCCTGACTTCAAACTCTATTACAGAGCTACAGTATTGAAAACGGCTTGGTATTGGTATAAGAACAGAGAAGTCGACCTCTGGAATCGAATAGAAGACCCGGATTTTAACCCACAAACCTATGAGCACCTAATTTTTGACAAGGGAGCTAAAGGTATACAATGGAAGAAGGAAAGCATCTTTAACAAATGGTGCTGGCATAACTGGATGTCAACCTGTAGAAGGATGAAAGTAGATCCATACCTATCACCATGCACAAAAATCAGGTCCAAATGGATTAAAGACATCAACATAAATCCGTCCACTTTGAACCTGATAGAAGAGAAAGTGGGAAGGAGTCTACAAGATATAGGCACAGGAGGCCTCTTCCTAAGTAGGACCCCATTAGCACAGACAATAAGAGAAACAATGAATTAATGGGATCTACTGAAACTGAGAAGCTTCTGTAAAGCAAAGGACACTGTCAGTAAGACAAAAAGGCTGCCTTCTGACTGGGAGAAAATCTTCACCAACCCCTCATCAGACAAAGGTCTGATCTCCAAAATATACAAAGAACTCAAGAAACTAGACACTAAAACTCTAATTAACCCAATTAAAAAATGGGGTATTGAACTGAACAGAGAATTCACAGCAGATGAACTTCGAATGGCCAGAAGACACTTAAGGTCATGCTCAACCTCCTTAGCGATCAGGGAAATGCAAATCAAAACCACTTTGAGATACCATCTTACACCTGTCAGAATAGCTAAAGTCAAAAACACCAACGATAGCCTATGCTGGAGAGGATGTGGGGTGAGGGGAACACTCATCCATTGTTGGTGGGAATGCAAACTTGTGCAGCCACTGTGGAAATCAGTGTGGCGGTTTCTCACGAAACTGGGAGTCAACCTCCCTCAGGACCCAGCAATTCCACTCTTGGGAATATACCCTAGAGATTCCCTAACATACTACAAAAGCGTTTGTTCAACTATGTTCATAGCAGCGCTATTTGTAATAGCCAGAACCTGGAAACAGCCTTGGTGCCCCTCAGTAGAAGAATGGTTAAAAAAGGTGTGGAATTTATACACATTAGAGTTTTACTCAGCGGTAAAAAACAATGACATCTTGAATTTTGCATGCAAATGGATGGAAATAGAAAACGCTTTACTGAGTGAGGTAAGCCAGACCCAAAAAGAGGAACACGGTATGTATTCACTCATAAGTGGATTCTAACCATAATTAAAGGTTTTGAGCCTATTATTCGTGATCCTAGAGAAGCTAAATAAGAAGACGAACCTGATGAAGATTATTTAGCTATCTGCTGGGAGGTAGGAAATAGTCAAGAGTCCCAGGTAACCTCGGGTGCATGGGGGTGGGTGGGAGGGGTGTTGGAATGGGAGAGGGTTAGGGAGGAGGGAGGAGGGGAGGAATGGAGAAAGCTCGGTTGACCGGGATGGGGGGGAGGAAGGAAGGTTGAATATGGGATCAGGGAAGAATATATTTCAACTAAGGGAGTCATTTTAGGGTTTACAGGAGACTTGATTATATATGGGATCCCAGGTCCAAGGAGAGATCCCCAGATTGTTCTCTGGACAGAGGAGAGGGTGCCTGAACCGGCCTTGGCCCATAACCATAATGATGAATATTTTGCTTATCACCATAGATCCTTCACCTGGTGATGGATGGCGATACAGACGGAGACCCACATTGGAGCATCAGACTCAACCCCCAACGTCCAAATGAGGAGCAGAAGGAGGAAGAAAATGAAAAAAGGAAATAATGTCTGCGAGGGATGCTATCACCCACTGATACAAGGGGACGGATCTAATGAGAGTTTACCAAGGCCAGCTGGACTGCGACTGAATGAGGACGTGATCCAACAAGTTTCTCTGAATGTGGCCGGATTCTCTGATTGTGGCTGGCCTGGAGTCTTTCTGAAAAGCCATTGGCAATGACACTGAGACATGTTTCCTCTGCATATACTAGATTTTGGGGATCCAGTCTGCTTGGATACTCACCTTCCTGGTCCTGGAGGGAGGGGGGAGGAACTTGAACTTCCCACAGGGCAGGAAACCCTAACTGCCTTTAGGGACTAAGAGGGAGGAGGAGAGGGAGGGGGGAGTGGGAGGGTGTTGGGAAGAGGGGCGTAAATGGAAACTTTTATAATTTAATAAAATTACAAAAAAAACTACATTTGTCTTAAAGGAAAAAAAAAGAGAGTGAAGCAACACTCCATTCTCTTCGCACAGTGAATTGAAATATGGGGACAGAATGCTTCTCTTTCAGAGAAACGAATGTGAGGATCTTCTAAATGCTTGTAAGTAGCTTAAGGCAGTTTCAAAAAAAAGTGATTATCTCTGTAACAACAGCATTTAGAAAGTGAAGCAACACTCCATTCACTTCACACAGTGAATTGAAGTGTTGGAACAGACTGCTTGTCTTTCAGAAAAATGATTGTGAGTTGCTGGTGAATGCTTGAAAGAAGCTTAAGGCACTTTGAAAGGAAAGTGATTTTCTCTGAAAGTACAGCATTTAGAAAGTGAAGCAACACTCCACTCACTTCGAAAGTGAATTGAAGTGTTGGAACAGACTGCTTCTCGTTCAGAGAAATGCATGTGAGTTGCTGGTGAATGCTTGTAAGTAGCTTAAGGCACTTTCAATGGAAAGTGATTTTCTCTGAAAGTACAGCATTTAGAAAGTGAAGCAACACTCCATTCTCTTCGCACAGTGAATTGAAACGTTGGGACAGAATGCTTCTCTTTCAGAGAAACGAATGTGAGGTTCTTCTAAATGCTTGTAAGTAGCTTAAGGCAGTATCAAAAAAAGTGATTATCTCTGTAACAACAGCATTTAGAAAGTGAAGCAACACTCCATTCACTTCACACAGTGAATTGCAGTGTTGGAGCAGACTGCTTCTCTTTCTGAGAAACTCATGTGAGTTGCTGGTGAATGCTTGTAAGAAGCTTAAGGCAGTTTCAAAGGAAAGTGATTTTCTCTGAAAGGACAGCATTTAGAAAGTGAAGCAACACTCCATTCACTTCGCACAGTGAATTGAAGTGTTGGAACAGCCTGATTCTTTTTCAGAAAAATGATTGTGAGTTGCTGGTGAATGCTTGTAAGTAGCTTAAGGCGCTTTCAAAGGAAAGTGATTTTCTCTGAAAGGACAGCATTTAGAAAGTGAATCAACACTCCATTCACTTCCCCCAGTGAATTGAAGTGTTGGAACAGACTGCTTCTCTTTCAAAAAAATGATTGTGATTTGCTGGTGAATGCTTGTAAGTAGCTTAAGGCACTTTCAAAGGAAAGTGATTTTCTCTGTAACTACAGCATTTGGAAAGTGAAGTAACACTCCAATCACTTCGCAAAGTAAATTGAAGTGTTGGAATAGACTGCTTCTCTTTCTGAGAAACTCATGTGCGTTGCTGATAAATGTTTGTAAGTAGCTTCAGGCACTTTCAAAGGAAAGTGATTATCTCTGTAACTACAGCATTTAGAAAGTGAAACAACACTCCATTCACTTCTCACAGTGAATTGAAGTGTTGGAACAGACTGCTTCTCTTTCAGTGAAACTCATGTGAATTTCTTGGGAATGCTTGTATTTAGCTTAAGGCACTTTCAAAGGAAAGTGATTTTCTCTGAAAGTACAGCATTTAGAAAGTGAAGCAACACTCCATTCACTTTGCACAGTGAATTGAACTGTTGGAACAGACTGCTTCTCTTTCAGAGAAACTCATGTGAGTTGCTGGTAAATGCTTTTAAGTAGCTTAAGGCATTTTCAAAGAGGAGTGATTTTCTCTGAAAATACAGCATGTAGAAAGTGAAGCAACACTCCATTCTCTTCGCACAGTGAATTGAAATGTTGGGATAGACTGCTTCTCTTTCAGAGAAACGAATGTGAGGGTCTTCTAAATGCTTGTAAGTAGCTTAAGGCAGTTTCAAAAAAAAGTAATTATCTCTGAAAGTACAGTACTTAGAAAGCGAAGAAACACTCCATTCACTTCGCACAGTGTATTGAAGTGTTGGAACAGACTGCTTCCCTTTCAGAGAAACTCATGTGAGTTGCTGGTGAATGCTTGTAAGTAGCTTAAGGCACTTTCAAAGGAAAGTGATTTTCTCTGAAAGTAGAGCATTTAGAAAGTGAAGCTACACTCCATTCACTTCGCCCAGTGAATTGAAGTGTTGGAACAGACTTCTTCTCTTTCAGAGAAATGCATGTGAGTTGCTCGTGAATGCTTGTAAGTAGCTTAAGTCACTTTCAAAGAAAGTAATTTTCTCTGAATGTACAGCATTTAGAAAGTGAAGCAACACTCCATTCACTTTGCACAGTGAATTGAAGTGTTGGAACAGACTGCCTCACTTTCAGAAAAACTCATGTGAGTTTCTAATGAATGCTTGTAAGTAGCTTAAGGCACTTTCAATGGAAAGTGATTTTCTCTGAAAGAACAGCATTTAGAAAGTGAAGCAACCCTCCATTCACTTCGCACAGTGAATTGAAGAGTTGGAACAGACTGCTTCTCTTTCAGAGAAACTCATGTGAGTTGCTGGTGAATGCTTGCAATTAGCTTAAGGCACTTTCAAAGGAAAGTGATTCTCTCTTAAAGTACAGCATTTAGAAAGTGACACAACACTCCATTCACTTTGCACAGTGAAATGATGTGTTGGAACAGACTGCTTCTCTTTCTGAGAAATGCATGTTAGTTGCTCGTGAATGCTTGTAAGTAGCTTAAGGCACTTTCAAAGGAAAGTGATTTTCTCTGAAAGTACAGCATTTAGAAAGTGAATCAACACTCCATTCTCTTCGCACAGTGAATTGAAGTGTTGGAACAGACTGCTTCTCTTTCAGAGAATTGCATGTGAGTTGCTGGTGAATGCTTGTAAGTAGCTTAAGACTGTTTCAAAGGAAAGTTTTTTTCTTTAAAGTGCAGCATTTAGAAACTGAAGCAACACTCCATTCACTTCGCACAGGGAATTGAAGTGTTGGAACAGACTGCTTCTCTTTCAGAGAAAATCATGTGAGTTGCTGGTGAATGCTTGTAAGTAGCTTAAGGCACTTTCAAAGGAAAGTGATTTTCTCTGAAAGTACAGCATTTAGAAAGTGAAGCAACACTCCATTCACTTCGCACAGTGAATTGAAGTGTTGGAACAGACTACTTCTCTTTCATAGAAATGCATGTGAGTTTCTGGTGAATGTTTCTAAGTAGCTTAAGGCATTTTCAAAGGAAAGGAATTTTCTCTGAAAGTACAGCATTTAGAAAGTGAAGCAACACTCCATTCACTTCGCACAGTGAATTGAAGTGTTGGAACAGACTGCTTCTCTTTCATAAAAATGCTTCTGAGTTGCTGATGAATCCTTGTAAGTAGCTTAAGGCCCTTTCAAAGGAAAGTGATTTTCTCTGAAAGTACAGCATTTAGAAAGTGAAGCAACACTCCATTCACTTCGCACAGTGAATTGAAGTGTTGGAACAGACTGCTTCTCTTTCAGAGAAACCCATGTGAGTTGCTGGTGAATGCTTCTAAGTAGCTTAAGGCACCTTCAAAGGAAAGTGATTTTCTCTGAAAGTACTGCATTTAGAAAGTCAAGCAACACTCCATTCACTTCGCACATTGAATTGAAGTGTTGGAACAGACTGCTTCTCTTTCAGAGAAATGCATGTGCGTTGCTGTTGAATGCTTGTAAGTAGCTTAAGGCAGTTTCAAAGGAAAGTGATTTTCTCTGAAAGAACTGCATTTTCAAAGTGAAGCAACACTCCATGCACTTCGAACTGTGAATTGAAGTGTTGGAACAGACTGCTTCTCTTTCAGAGAAACTCATGTGAGTTGCTGGTGAATGCTTGTAAGTAGCTTAAGGCAGTTTCAAAGAAAGTGATTTTCTCTGAAAGTACAGCATTTAGAAAGTGAATCAACATTCCATTTACTTCACACAGTGAATTGATGTGTTGGAACAGACTGCTTCTCTTTCAGAGAAACGCATGTTAGTTTCTTGTGAATGCTTGTAAGTAGCTTAAGGCAGTTTCAAAGGAAAGTGATTTTCTCTGAAAGTACAGCATTTAGAAAGTGAATCAACATTCCATTCACTTCGCACAGTGAATTGAAGTGTTGGAACAGACTGCTTCTCTTTCAGAGAAATGTATGTGAGTTGTTGGTGAATGCTTGTAAGTAGCTTAAGGCAGTTTCAAAGGAAAGTGATTTTCTCTGAAAGTACAGCATTTAGAAAGTGAAACAACAGCACATTCACTTCGAAAAATGAATTGAAGTGTTGGAACAGACTGCTTATCTTTCAGAGAAACTCATGTGAGTTGCTGGTGAATGTTGTAAGAAGCTTAAGGCAGTTTGAAAGGAAAGTGATGTTCTCTGAATGTACAGCATTTAGAAGGGGAAGCAACACTCCATTCACTTTGCACAGTGAATTGAAGAGTTGGAACAGACTGCTTGTCTTTCAGAAAAATGATTTTGGGTTTCTGGTGAATGCTTGTAAGTAGCTTAAGGCACTTTCAAATGAAAGTGATTTTCTCTGAAATTACAGCATTTAGAAAGTGAAGCAACACTCCATTCACTTCGCACAGTGAATTGAACTGTTGGAACAGACTGCTTCTCTTTCAGAGAAATGCATGTGAGTTGGTGGTGAATGCTTGTAAGTAGCTTAAGACAGTTTCAAAGGAAAGTGATTTTCTCTGAAAGTACAGCATTTACAAAGTGAAGCAACACTCCATTCACTTCACACAGTGAATTGAAGTGTTGGAACAGACTGCTTCTCTTTCTGAGAAAGGCATGTGAGTTTCTTATGAATGCTTGTAAGTAGCTTAAGGCACTTTCAAAGGAAAGTGATTTTCTCTGAAAGTACAGCATTTTGAAAGTGAAGCAATACTCTATTCTCTTCGCACAGTGAATTGAAATGTTGGGACAGAATGCTTCTCTTTCAGAGAAATGAATGTGAGGTTCTTCTAAATGCTTGTAAGTAGCTTTATGCAGTTTCCAAAAAAAGTGATTATCTCTGTAACAACAGCATTTAGAAAGTGAAGCAACACTCCTTTCACTTCACACAGTGAATTGAAGTGTTGGAACAGACTGCTTCTCTTTCTGAGAAACTCATGTGAGTTGCTGGTGATTGCTTGCAAGAAGCTTAAGGCAGTTTCAAAGGAAAGTGATTTTCTCTGAAAGTACAGCATTTAGAAAGTGAAGCAACACTCCATTCACTTCGCACAGTGAATTGAAGTGTTGGAACAGACTGCTTCTCTTTCAGAGAAATGCATGTGAGTTGCTGGTGAATGCTTGTAAGTAGCTTAAGGCACTTTCAAAGGAAAGTCCTTTTCTCTGTAACTACAGCATTTGGAAAGTGAAGTAACACTCCAATCACTTCGCACATTGAATTGAAGTATTGGAATAGACTGCTTCTCTTTCAGAGAAACGCATGTGAGTTGCTGGTGAATGTTTGTAAGTAGCTTAAGGCACTTTCAAAGGAAAGTGATTATCTCTGTAACTACAGCATTTAGAAAGGGAAGCAACACTCCATTCATTTTGCACAGTGAATTGAAGAGTTGGAACTGACTGCTTGTCTTTCAGAAAAATGATTTTGAGTTTCGGGTGAATGCTTGTAAGTAGCTTAAGGCACTTTCAAAGGAAAGTGATTTTCTCTGAAATTGCAGCATTTAGAAAGTGAAGCAACACTCCATTCACTTCGCACAGTGAATTGAATTGTTGGAACAGACTGCTTCTCTTTCAGAGAAATGCATGTGAGTTGGTGGTGAATGCTTGTAAGTAGCTTAAGGCAGTTTCAAAGGAAAGTGATTTTCTCTGTAACTACAGCATTTGGAATGTGAAATAACACTCCAATCACTTCGCACAGTGAATTGAAGTATTGGAAGAGACTGCTTCTCTTTCAGAGAAACTCATGTGAGTTGCTGGTGAATGTTTGTAAGTAGCTTAAGGCACTTTCAAAGGAAAGTGATTATCTCTGTAACTACAGCATTTACAAAGTGAAGCAACACTCCATTCACTTCACACAGTGAATTGAAGTGTTGGAACAGACTGCTTCTCTTTCTGAGAAACGCATGTGAGTTTCTTATGAATGCTTGTAAGTAGCTTAAGGCACTTTCAAAGGAAAGTGATTTTCTCTGAAAGTACAGCATTTTGAAAGTGAAGCAACACTCCATTCTCTTCGCACAGTGAATTGAAATGTTGGGACAGAATGCTTCTCTTTCAGAGAAATGAATGTGAGGTTCTTCTAAATGCTTGTAAGTAGCTTTATGCAGTTTCCAAAAAAGTGATTATCTCTGTAACAACAGCATTTAGAAAGTGAAGCAACACTCCATTCACTTCACACAGTGAATTGAAGTGTTGGAACAGACTGCTTCTCATTCAGAGAAACTCATGTGAGTTTCTGGTGAATGCTTCTAAGTATCTTAAGGCGCTATCAAAGGAAAGTTATTTTCTCTGAAAGTACAGCATGTAGAAAGTGAAGCAACACTCCATTCACTTCGCACAGTGAATTGAAGTGTTGGAACAGACTGCTTCTCTTTCAGAGAAACTCATGTGAGTTGCTGGTGAATGCTTGTAAGTAGCTTAAGGCAGTTTCAAAGGAAAGTGATTTACTCTGAAATTACAGCATTTAGAAAGTGTAGCAACACTCCATTCACTACGCACAGTGAATTGAATTGTTGGAACAGACTGCTTATCTTTCAGAGAAACTCATGTGAGTTTCTTGGGAATGCTTATAATTATGTTAATGCACTTTCAAAGAAAGTGATTTTCTCTGAAAGTACAGCATTTAGAAAGTGAAGCAACACTCCATTCACTTCGCACAGTGAATTGAAGTGTTGGAAGAGACTGCTTCTCTTTCAGAGAAATGCATGTGAGTTGCTGTTGAATGCTTGTAGGTAGCTTAAGGCTGTTTCAAAGGAAAGTGATTTTCTCTGAAAGTACAGCATTTTGAAAGTGAAGGAACCCTCCATTCACTTCGCACAGTGAATTGAAGTGTTGGAACAGACTGCTTCTCTTTCAGAGAAATGCATGTGAGTTGCTTGTGAATGCTTATAATTATATTAAGGCACTTTCAAAGAAAGTGATTTTCTCTGAACGTACAGCATGTAGAAAGTGAAGCAACACTCCATTCACTTCGCACAGTGAATTGAAGTGTTGGAACAGACTGCTTCTCTTTCAGAGAAATGTATGTGAGTTGTTGGTGAATGCTTGTAAGTAGCTTAAGGCAGTTTCAAAGAAAGTGATTTTCTCTGAAAGTACAGCATTTAGAAAGTGAATCAACATTCCATTCACTACACAGTGAATTGATATTTGGAACAGACTGCTTCTCTTTCAGAGAAACGCATGTTAGTTTCTTGTGAATGCTTGTAAGTAGCTTAAGGCAGTTTTAAAGGAAAGTGATTTTCTCTGAAAGTACAGCATTTAGAAAATGAATCAACATTCCATTCACTTCGCACAGTGAATTGAAGTGTTGGAACAGACTGCTTCTCTTTCAGAGAAATGTATGTGAGTTGTTGGTGAATGCTTGTAAGTAGCTTAAGGCAGTTTCAAAGGAAAGTGATTTTCTCTGAAAGTACAGCATTTAGAAAGTGAAACAACAGCACATTCACTTCGAATAATGAATTGAAGTGTTGGAACAGACTGCTTCTCTTTCAGAGAAACTCATGTGAGTTGCTGGTGAATGCTTGTAAGTAGCTTAAGGCAGTTTGAAAGGAAAGTGATTTTCTCTGAATGTACAGCATTTAGAAAGGGAAGCAACACTCCATTCACTTTGCACAGTGAATTGAAGAGTTGGAACAGACTGCTTGTCTTTCAGAAAAATGATTTTGAGTTTCTGGTGAATGCTTGTAAGTAGCTTAAGGCACTTTCAAAGGAAAGTGATTTTCTCTGAAATTACAGCATTTAGAAAGTGAAGCAACACTCCATTCACTTCGCACAGTGAATTGAATTGTTGGAACAGACTGCTTCTCTTTCAGAGAAATGCATGTGAGTTGGTTGTGAATGCTTGTAAGTAGCTTAAGGCAGTTTCAAAGGAAAGTGATTTTCTCTGTAACTACAGCATTTGGAATGTGAAATAACACTCCAATCACTTCGCACAGTGAATTGAAGTATTGGAATAGACTGCTTCTCTTTCAGAGAAACTCATGTGAGTTGCTGGTGAATATTTGTAAGTAGCTTAAGGCACTTTCAAAGGAAAGTGATTATCTCTGTAACTACAGCATTTAGAAAGTGAAGCAACACTCCATTCACTTCACACAGTGAATTGAAGTGTTGGAACAGACTGCTTCTCTTTAAGAGAAACTCATGTGAGTTGCTGGTGAATGCTTGTAAGTAGCTTAAGACAGTTTCAAAGGAAAGTGATTTTCTCTGAAAGTACAGCATTTACAAAGTGAAGCAACACTCCATTCACTTCACACAGTGAATTGAAGTGTTGGAACAGACTGCTTCTCTTACTGAGAAACGCATGTGAGTTTCTTATGAATGCTTGTAAGTAGCTTAAGGCACTTTCAAAGGAAAGTGATTTTCTCTGAAAGTACAGCATTTTGAAAGTGAAGCAACACTCCATTCTCTTCGCACAGTGAATTGAAATGTTGGGACAGAATGCTTCTCTTTCAGAGAAATGAATGTGAGGTTCTTCTAAATGCTTGTAAGTAGCTTTATGCAGTTTCCAAAAAAAGTGATTATCTCTGTAACAACAGCATTTAGAAAGTGAAGCAACACTCCTTTCACTTCACACAGTGAATTGAAGTGTTGGAACAGACTGCTTCTCTTTCAGTGATACTCATGTGAGTTGCTGGTGAATGCTTGTAAGTAGCTTAAGGCAGTTTAAAAGGAAAGTGATTTTCTCTGAAAGTACAGCATTTAGAAAGTGACGCAGCACTCCATTCACATCGCACAGTGAATTAAAGAGATGGAATAGACTGCTTCTCTTTCAGAGAAACTCATGTGAGTTGCTGGTGAATGCTTGTAAGTAGCTTAAGGCAGTTTCAAAGGAAAGTGATTTTCTCTGAAATTACAGCATTTAGAAAGGGAAGCAACACTCCATTCACTTTGCACAGTGAATTGAAGAGTTGGAACAGACTGCTTGTCTTTCAGAAAAATGATTTTGAGTTTCTGGTGAATGCTTGTAAGTAGCTTAAGGCACTTTCAAAGGAAAGTGATTTTCTCTGAAATTACAGCATTTAGAAAGTGAAGCAACACTCCATTCACTTCGCACAGTGAATTGAATTGTTGGAACAGACTGCTTCTCTTTCAGAGAAATGCATGTGAGTTGGTTGTGAATGCTTGTAAGTAGCTTAAGGCAGTTTCAAAGGAAAGTGATTTTCTCTGTAACTACAGCATTTGGAATGTGAAATAACACTCCAATCACTTCGCACAGTGAATTGAAGTATTGGAATAGACTGCTTCTCTTTCAGAGAAACTCATGTGAGTTGCTGGTGAATATTTGTAAGTAGCTTAAGGCACTTTCAAAGGAAAGTGATTATCTCTGTAACTACAGCATTTAGAAAGTGAAGCAACACTCCATTCACTTCACACAGTGAATTGAAGTGTTGGAACAGACTGCTTCTCTTTAAGAGAAACTCATGTGAGTTGCTGGTGAATGCTTGTAAGTAGCTTAAGACAGTTTCAAAGGAAAGTGATTTTCTCTGAAAGTACAGCATTTACAAAGTGAAGCAACACTCCATTCACTTCACACAGTGAATTGAAGTGTTGGAACAGACTGCTTCTCTTTCTGAGAAACGCATGTGAGTTTCTTATGAATGCTTGTAAGTAGCTTAAGGCACTTTCAAAGGAAAGTGATTTTCTCTGAAAGTACAGCATTTTGAAAGTGAAGCAACACTCCATTCTCTTCGCACAGTGAATTGAAATGTTGGGACAGAATGCTTCTCTTTCAGAGAAATGAATGTGAGGTTCTTCTAAATGCTTGTAAGTAGCTTTATGCAGTTTCCAAAAAAAGTGATTATCTCTGTAACAACAGCATTTAGAAAGTGAAGCAACACTCCTTTCACTTCACACAGTGAATTGAAGTGTTGGAACAGACTGCTTCTCTTTCAGTGATACTCATGTGAGTTGCTGGTGAATGCTTGTAAGTAGCTTAAGGCAGTTTAAAAGGAAAGTGATTTTCTCTGAAAGTACAGCATTTAGAAAGTGACGCAGCACTCCATTCACATCGCACAGTGAATTAAAGAGATGGAATAGACTGCTTCTCTTTCAGAGAAACTCATGTGAGTTGCTGGTGAATGCTTGTAAGTAGCTTAAGGCAGTTTCAAAGGAAAGTGATTTTCTCTGAAATTACAGCATTTAGAAAGTGTAGCAACACTCCATTCACTACGCACAGTGAATTGAATTGTTGGAACAGACTGCTTATCTTTCAGAGAAACTCATGTGAGTTTCTTGGGAATGCTTATAATTATGTTAAGGCACTTTCAAAGAAAGTGATTTTCTCTGAAAGTACAGCATTTAGAAAGTGAAGCAACACTCCATTCACTTCGCACAGTGAATTGAAGTGTTGGAAGAGACTGCTTCTCTTTCAGAGAAACGCATGTGAGTTGCTGTTGAATGCTTGTAGGTAGCTTAAGGCTGTTTCAAAGGAAAGTGATTTTCTCTGAAAGTACAGCATTTAAAAAGTGAAACAACAACACATTCACTGCGCACATGAATTGAAGTGTTGGAACAGACTGCTTCTCTTTCAGAGTAATGCATGAGAGTTGTTGGTGAATGCTTGTAAGTAGCTTAAGGCACTTTCAAAGGAAAGTGATTTTCTCTGAAAGTACAGCATTTAGAAAGTGAAGCAACACTCCATTAACTTCGCACAGTGAATTGAAGTGTTGGAACAGACTGCTAATCTTTCAGAGAAACTCAAGTGAGTTGCTGGTGAATGATTGTAAGTAGCTTAAGGCAGTTTCAAAGGAAAGTGATTTTCTCTGAAAGTACAGCATTTAGAAAGTGAAGGAACCCTCCATTCACTTCGCACAGTGAATTGAAGTTTTGGAACAGACTGCTTCTCTTTCAGAGAAATGCATGTGAGTTGCTTGTGAATCCTTGTAAGTAGCTTAAGGCACTTTCAAAGGAAAGTGATTTTCTATGAAATTACAGCATTTAGAAAGTGTAGCAACACTCCATTCACTACGGACAGTGAATTGAAGTGTTGGAACAGACTGCTTATCTTTCAGAGAAACTCATGTGAGTTTCTTGTGAATGCTTATAATTATGTTAAGGTACTTTAAAAGAAAGTGATTTTCTCTGAAAGTACAGCATTTAGAAAGTGAAGCAACACTCCATTCACTTCGCACAGTGAATTGAAGTGTTGGAAGAGACTGCTTCTCTTTCAGAGAAATGCATGTGAGTTTCTGTTGAATGCTTGTAGGTGGCTTAAGGCAGTTTCAAAGTAAAGTGATTTTCTCTGAAAGTACAGAATTTAGAAAGTGAAACAACAACACATTCACTGCGCACATGAATTGAAGTGTTGGAACAGACTGCTTCTCTTTCAGAGTAATGCATGAGACTTGTTGGAGAATGCTTGTAAGTAGCTTAAGGCACTTTCAAAGGAAAGTGATTTTCTCTGAAATTACAGCATTTAGAAAGTGAAGCAACACTCCATTCACTTCGCACAGTGAATTGAAGTGTTGGAACAGACTGCTTCTCTTTCAGAGAAATACATGTGAGTTTCTTGTGAATGCTTATAATTATCTTAAGGCACTTACAAAGAAAGTGATTTTCTCTGAAAGTACAGCATTTAGAAAGTGATGCAACACTCCATTCACTTCGCACAGTGAATTGAAATTTTGGAACAGTCTGCTTCTCTTTCAGAGAAATCCATGTGAGTTGCTGGTGAATGCTTGTTTGTACCTTAAGGCAGTTTCAAAGGAAAGTGATTTTCTCTGAAAGTACAGCATTTTGAAAGTGAAGCAACACTCCATTCACTTCGCACTGTGAATGAAGTGTTGGAACAGACTGCTTCTCTTTCAGAGAATTGAATGTGAGTTGCTTGTGAATGCTTGTAAGAAGCTTAAGGCAGTTTCAAAGGACAGTGATGTTCTCTGAAAGTACAGCATTTAGAAAGTGAAGCAACACTCCATTCACTTCACGCTTTGAATTGAAGTGTTGGAACAGACTGCTTCTCAGTCAGAGTAATGCCTGAGAGTTTTTGGTGAATGCTTCTAAGTAGCTTAAGGCACTTTCAAAGAAGAGTGATTTTCTCTGAAAGCACAGCATTTAGAAAGTGAAACAACAACACTTTAACTTCGCACAGTGAATTGAAGTGTTGGAACAGACTGCTTCTCTTTCAGAGAAACTCATGTGAGTTGCTGGTGAATGCTTGTAAGTAGCTTAAGGTACTTTGAAAGGAAAGTGATTTTCTGTGAAAGTACAGCATTTAGAAAGTGACGAAACACTCCATTCACTTCGCCCAGTGAATTGAAGAGTTGGAACAGATTGGTTCTCTTTCAGAGAAACTCATGTGAGTTGCTGGTGAATGCTTGTAAGTAGTTTAAGGCAGTTTCAAAGGAAAGTGATTTTCTCTGAAATTACAGCTTTTAAAAAGTGAAGCAACACTCCATTCAGTTTGCACAGTGAATTGAAGTGTTGGAACAGACTGCTTCTGTTTCAGAGAAACTCATTTGAGTTGCTGGTGAATCCTTGTAAGTAGCTTAAGGCACTTTCAAAGAAGAGTGATTTTCTCTGAATGTACAGCATTTAGAAAGTGAAACAACAACACATTCACTTCGCACAGTGAATTGAAGTGTTGGAACAGACTACTTCTCTTTCAGAGAAACTCATGTGAGTTGCCGGTGAATGCTTGTAAGTAGCTTAAGGCAGTTTCAAAGGAAAGTGATTTTCTCTGAAAGTACAGGATTTAGAAAGTGATGCAACACTCCATTCACTTCACACAGTGAATTGAAGTGTTGGAACAGACTGCTTCTCTTTCAGAGAAACTCATGTGAGTTGCTGGTGAATGCTTGTAGGTACCTTAAGGCAGTTTCAAAGGAAAGTGATTTTCTCTGAAAGTACAGCATTTTGAAAGTGAAGCAACACTCCATTCACTTCACACAGTGAATTGAAGTGTTGGAACAGACTGCTTCTCTTTCAGAGAAATGAATGTGAGTTGCTTGTGAATGCTTGTAAGAAGCTTAAGGCAGTTTCAAAGGACAGTGATGTTCTCTGAAAGTACAGCATTTATAAAGTGAAGCAACACTCCTTTCACTTCACGCTTTGAATTGAATTGTTGGAACAGAATGCTTCTCATTCAGAGTAATGCATGAGAGTTTTTGGTGAATGCTTGTAAGTAGCTTAAGGCACTTTCAAAGAAGAGTGATTTTCTCTGAAAGTACAGCATTTAGAAAGTGAAGCCACACTCCATTCACTTCGCACAGTGAATTGAAGTGTTGGAACAGACTGCTTCTCTTTCAGAGAAACTCATGTGAGTTGCTGGTGAATGCTTGTAAGTAGCTTAAGGCAGTTTCAAAGGAAAGTGATTTTTCTCTGAAAGTACAGGATTTAGAAAGTGAAGCAACACTCTATTCACTTCGCACAGTGAATTGAAGTGTTGGAACAGCCTGCTTCTCTTTCAGAGAAATGCATGTGAGTTACTTGTGAATGCTTATAATTATCTTAAGGCACTTTCAAAGAAAGTGATTTTCTCTGAAAGTACAGCATTTAGAAAGTAAAGTAACACTCCATTCACTTCGCACAGAGAATTGAAGTGTTGGAACAGACTGCTTCTTTTTCAGAGAAATGCATGTGATTTGCTGGTGAATGCATGTAGGTAGCTTAAGGCTGTTTCAAAGGAAAGTGATTTTCTCTGAAAGTACAGGATTTAGAAAGTGAAGCAACAACACATTCACTTCGCACAGTGACTTGAAGTGTTGGAACAGACTGCTTCTCTTTCAGAGAAGCTCATGTGAGTTGCCGGTGAATGCTTGTAAGTAGCTTAAGGCAGTTTCAAAGTAAAGTGATTTTCTCTGAAAGAACAGGATTTAGAAAGTGATTCAACACTCCATTCACTTCACACAGTGAATTGAAGTGTTGGAACAGACTGCTTCTCTTTCAGAGAAACTCATGTGAGTTGCTGGTGAATGCTTGTAAGTAGCTTAAGGCAGTTTCAAAGGAAAGTGATTTTCTCTGAAAGTACAGCATTTAGAAAGAGAAGCAACACTCCATTTACTTTGCACAGTGAATTGAAGTGTTGGAACAGACTGCTTCTCTTTCAGAGAAACTCATGTGAGTTGCTGGCGAATGCTTGCAAGTCGCATAAAGCACTTTCAAAGGAAAGTGATTTTCTCTGAAATTACAGCATTTAGAAAGTGAAGCAACACTCCATTCACTTCGCACAGTGAATTGATGTGTTGGAACAGACTGCTTCTCTTTCAGCGAAACGCATGTGAGTTTCTTGTGAATGCTTGTAAGTAGCTTAAGGCACTTTCAAAGGAAAGTGATTTTCTCTGAAAATACAGCATTTAGAAAGTGAAACAACAACACATTCACTGCGCACAGTGAATTGAAGTGTTGGAACAGACTGCTTCTCTTTGAGAGTAATGCAGGAGAGTTGTTGGTGAATGCTTGTAAGTAGCTTAAGGCACTTTCAAAGAAGAGTGATTTTCTCTGAAAGTCCAGCATTTAGAAAGTGAAGCAACCCTCCATTCACTTCGCACAGTGAATTGAAGTGTTGGAACAGACTGCTTCTCTTTCAGAGAAATGCATGTGAGTTTACTGTGAATGGTTATAATTATCTTAAGGCACGTTCAAAGAAAGTAATTTTCTTTGAAAGTACAGCATTTAGAAAGTGAAGCAACACTCCATTCACTTCGCACAGTGAATTGAAGTGTTGGAACAGACTGCTTCTCTTTCAGAGAAATGCATGTGAGTTGCTGGTGAATGCTTGTAGGTAGCTTAAGGCAGTTTCAAAGGAAAGTGATTTTCTCTGAAAGAAGAGCATTTTGAAAGTGAAGCAACACTCCATTCACTTCACACATTGAATTGAAGTGTTGGAACAGACTGCTTCTCTTTCAGAGTAATGCATGAGAGTTTTTGGTGAATGCTTATAAGTAGCTTAAGGCACTTTCAAAGAAGAGTGATTTTCTCTGAACGTACAGCATTTAGAAAGTGAAACAACAACACATTCACTTCCCACAGTGAATTGAAGTGTTGGAACAGACTGCTTCTCTTTCAGAGAAAGTCATGTGAGTTGCTGGTGATGCTTGTAAGTCGCTTAAGGCACTTTCAAAGGAAAGTGATTTTCTCTGAAAGTACAGCATTTAGAAAGTGAAGCAACACTCCATTCACTTCGCACAGTGAATGGAAGTGTTGGAACAGACTGCTTGTCTTTCAGATTAATGTATGTGAGTTGCTGGTGAATGCTTGTAAGTAACTTAAGGCAGTTTCAAAGGAAAGTGATTTTCTCTGAAAGTACAGCATTTAGAAATTGAAACAACAACACATTCACTTCGCACAGTGAATTGAAGTATTGGAACAGACGGCTTCTCATTCAGAGAAACTCATTTGAGTTGCTGGTGAATGCTTGTTTATAGCTTAAGGTACTTTGAAAGGGAAGTTATTTTCTGAAAGTACAGCATTTAGAAAGTGAAGCAACACTCCATTTACTTTGCACAGTGAATTGAAGTGTTGGAACAGACTGCTTCTCTTTCAGAGAAACTCATGTGATTTGCTGGTCAACGCTTGTAAGTAGCTTAAGGCAGTTTCAAAGGAAAGTGATTTTCTCTAAAGTACAGCATTTAGAAAGTGAAGCAACACTCCATTCACTTTGCACAGTGAATTGAAGTGTTGGAACAGACTGCTTCTCTTTCAGAGAAACTCATGTGAGTTGCTGGTGAATGCTTGTAAGCAGCGAAAGGCAGTTTCAAAGGAAAGTGATATTTTCTGAAACTACAGCATTTAAAAAGTGAAGCAACACTCCATTCACTTCGTACAGTGAATTGAAGTGTTGAAACAGACTGCTTCTCTTTCAGAGAAATGCATGTGAGTTTCTTGTGAATGCATATAATTAGCTTAAGGCACTTTCAAAGGAAAGTGATTTTCTCTGATAGTACAGCATTTAGAAAGTGAAGTAACAATCCAATCACTTCGCACAGTGAATTGAAGTGTTGGAACAGACTGCTTCTCTTTCAGAAAAATGATTCTGAGTTGCTCGTGAATGCTTGTAAGTAGCTTAAGGCACTTTCAAAGGAAAGTGATTTTCTCTGAAAGTACAGCATTTAGAAAGTGAAGGAACACTCCATTTACTTCACACAGTGAATTGAAGTGTTGGAACAGACTGCATCTCTTTCAAAGAAATGCATGTGATTGCTGGTGAATGCTTGTAAGTAGCTTAAGGCAGCTTCAAAGGAAACTGATTTTCTCTGAAAGTACAGCATTTAGGAAGTGAAACAAGAACACATTCACTTCGCACAGTGAATTGAAGTGTTGGAACAGACGGCTTCTCATTCAGAGAAACTCATTTGAGTTGCTCGTGAATGCTTGTTTATAGCTTAAGGTACTTTGAAAGGGAAGTGATTTTCTCTGAAAGTACAGCATTTAGAAAGTGAAGCAACACTCCATTTACTTTGCACAGTGAATTGAAGTGTTGGAACAGACTGCTTCTCTTTCAGAGAAACTCATGTGATTTGCTGGTGAATGCTTGTAAGTAGCTTAAGGCAGTTTCAAAGGAAAGTGATTTTCTCTAAAGTACAGCATTTAGAAAGTGAAGCAACACTCCATTCACTTTGCACAGTGAATTGAAGTGTTGGAACAGACTGCTTCTCTTTCAGAGAAACTCATGTGAGTTGCTGGTGAATGCTTGTAAGCAGCGAAAGGCAGTTTCAAAGGAAAGTGATATTTTCTGAAACTACAGCATTTAAAAAGTGAAGCAACACTCCATTCACTTCGTACAGTGAATTGAAGTGTTGAAACAGACTGCTTCTCTTTCAGAGAAATGCATGTGAGTTTCTAGTGAATGCATATAATTAGCTTAAGGCACTTTCAAAGGAAAGTGATTTTCTCTGATAATACAGCATTTAGAAAGTGGAGTAACACTCCATTCACTTCGCACAGTGAACTGAAGTGTTGGAACAGACTGCTTCTCTTTCAGAATAATTACTCTGAGATGCTCATGAATGCTTGTAAGTAGCTTAAGGCACTTTCAAAGGAAAGTGATTTTCTCTGAAAGTACAGCATTTAGAAAGTGAAGCAACACTCCATTCACTTCGCACAGTGAATTGAAGTCTTGGAACAGACTGCTTCTATTTCAGAGAAATGCATGTGATTTGCTGGTGATTGCTTGTAAGTAGCTTAAGGCAGTTTCAAAGGAATGTGATTTTCTCTGAAAGTACAGCATTTAGAAAGTGAAACAAAAACACATTCACTTCGCAAAGTGAATTGAAGTGTTGGAACAGACTGCTTCTCTTCCAGAGAAACTCATGTGAGTTGCTGGTGAATGCTTGTAAGTAGTTTAAGGTACTTTGAAAGGAAAGTGATTTTCTCTGAAAGTACAGCATTTAGAAAGTGACGCAACACTCCATTCACTTCGCACAGTGAATTGAAGAGTTGGAACAGACTGCTTCTCTTTCAGAGAAACTTATGTGAGTTGCTGGTGAATGCTTGTAAGTAGTTTAAGGCAGTTTCAAAGGAAAGTGATTTTCTCTGAAAGTACAGCATTTAGAAAGTGAAGCAACACTCCAGTCACTTTGCACTGTGAATTGAAGTGTTGGAACAGTCTGCTTCTCTTTCAGAGAAACTCATGTGAGTTGCTGGTGAATGCTTGTAAGTAGCTTAAGGCAGGTTCAAAGGAAAGTGATTTTCTCTGAAAGTACAGCATTTAGAAAGTGAAGCAACACTCCATTCACTTCGCACAGTGAATTGAAGTGTTGGAACAGATTGCTTCTCTTTCAGAGAAATGAATGTGAGTTTCTTGTGAATGCTTATAATTATCTTAAGGCACTTGCAAAGAAAGTGATTTTCTCTGAAAGTACAGCATTTAGAAAGTGAAGCAACACTTCATTCACTTCGCACAGTCAATTCAAGTGTTGGAACAGACTGCTTCTCTTTCAGAGTAATGCATGAGAGTTGTTGGTGAATGCTTGTAAGAAGCTTAAGGCAGTTTCAAAGGAAAGTGAATTTCACTGAAAGTGCAGCATTTAGAAATTGAAGCAACACTCCATTCACTTTGCACAATCAATTGAAGTGTTGGAACAGACTGCTTCTCTTTCAGAGAAACTCATGTGAGTTGCTGGTGAATGCTTGTAAGTAGCTTAAGGCACTTTCAAAGGAATGTGATTTTCTCTGAAATTACAGCATTTAGAAAGTGAAGCAACACTCCATTCACTTCGCCAAGTGAATTAAAGTGTTGGAACAGACTGCTTCTCTTTCAGAGAAACGCATGTGAGTTTCTTGTGAATGCTTGTAAGTAGCTTAAGGCAGTATCAAAGGAAAGTGATTTTCTCTGAAAATACAGCATTTAGAAAGTGAAACAACAACACATTCACTTCGCACAGTGAATTGAAGTGTTGGAATAGACTGCTATTCTCTCAGAGAAACTCATGAGAGTTGCTGGTGAATGCTTGTAAGTAGCTTAAGGCAGTTTCAAAGGAAAGTGATTTTCTCTGAAAGTACAGCATTTAGAATGTGAAGCAACCCTCCATTCACTTCGCACAGTGAATTGAAGTGTTGGAACAGACTGCTTCTCTTTCAGAGAAATGCATATGAGTTGCCCTTGAATGCTTGTAGGTAGCTTAAGGCTGTTTCAAAGGAAAGTGATTTTCTCTGAAAATACAGGATTTAGAAAGTGACGTAACACTCCCTTCAATAAACACAGTGAATTGAAGTGTTGGAAGAGACTGCTTCTCTTTCAGAGAAACTTATGTGAGTTGCTGGTGAATGCTTGTAAGTAGCTGAAGGCAGTTTCAAAGGAAAGTGATTTTCTCTGAAAGTACAGCATTTAGAAAGTGAAGCAACACTCCATTCACTTTGCACAGTGAATTGAAGAGTTGGAACAGACAGCTTTTCTTTCAGAGAAACTCATGTGAGTTGCTGGTGAATGCTTGTGAGTAGCTTAAGACAGTTTCAAAGGAAAGTGATTTTCTCTGAAAGTACAGCATTTAGAAAGTGAAGCAACACTCCATTCACATCGCACATTGAATTGAAGTGTGGGAACAGACTACTAATCTTTCAGAGAAACGCATGTGAGTTGCTGGTGAATGCTTGTAAGTAGCTTAATGCACTTTCAAAGAATGTGATTTTCTCTGAACGTACAGCATTTGGAAAGTGAAGCAACACTCCATTCACTTCGCACAGTAAATTGAAGTGTTGGAACAGACTGCTTCTCTTTCAGAGAAACTCATGTGAGTTGCTGGTGAATCCTTGTAAGTAGCTTAAGGCACTTTTAAAGGAATGTGATTTTCTCTGAAATTACAGCATTTAGAAAGTGAAGCAACACTCCATTCACTTCGCAAAGTGAATTAAAGTGTTGGAACAGACTGCTTCTCTTTCAGAGAAACGCATGTGAGTTTCTTGTGAATGCTTGTAAGTAGCTTAAGGCAGTATCAAAGGAAAGTGATTTTCTCTGAAAATACAGCATTTAGAAAGTGAAACAACAACACATTCACTTCGCACAGTGAATTGAAGTGTTGGAACAGACTGATATTCTCTCAGAGAAACTCATGTGATTTGCTGGTGAATGCTTGTAAGTAGCTTAAGGCAGTTTCAAAGGAAAGTGATTTTCTCTGAAAGTACAGCATTTAGAAAGTGAAGCAACACTCCATTCACTTTGCACAGTGAATTGAAGAGTTGGAACAGACTGCTTCTCTTTCAGAGAAACGCATGTGAGTTTCTTGTGAATGCATGTAAGTAGCTTAAGGCAGTATCAAAGGAAAGTGATTTTCTCTGAAAGTACAGCATTTAGAAAGTGAAGTAACACTCCAGTCACTTTGCACAGTGAATTGAAGTGTTGGAACAGACTGCCTCTCTTTCAGAGAAACTCATGTGAGTTGCTGGTGAATGCTTGTAAGTAGCGTAAGGCGCTATCAATGAATGTTATTTTCTCTAATGTACAGCATGCAGAAAGTGAAGCAACACTCCATTCACTTTGCACTGTGAATTGAATTGTTGGAACAGACTGCTTCTCTTTCAGAGAAAGTCATGTGAGTTGCTGGTGAATGCTTGTAAGTAGCTTAAGGCACTTTAAAAGGAAAGTGATTTTCTCTGAAAGTACAGCATTTAGAAAGTGAAGCAACACTCCATTCACTTCACACAGTGAATTGAAGTGTTGGAACAGACTGCTTCTCTTTCAGAGAAACGCATGTGAGTTTCTTATGAATGCTTGTAAGTAGCTTAAGGCATTGTCAAAGGAAAGTGACTTTCTCTGAAAGTACAGCATTTAGAAAGTGAAGTAACACTCCATTCACTTCGCACAGTGAATTGAAATTTTGGAACAGACTGCTTCTCTTTCAGAGAAACACATGTGAGTTGCTGGTGAATGCTTGTAAGTAGCTTAAGGCAGTTTCAAAGGACAGTGATTTTCTCTGAAAGTACAGCATTTAGAAAGTGAAGCAACACTCCATTCACTTCGCATAGTGAATTGAAGAGTTGGAATAGACTGCTTCTCTTTCAGAGACACTCATGTGAGTTGCTGGTGAATGTTTGTAAGTAGCTTAAGGTACTTTGAAAGGAAAGTGATTTTCTCTGAAAGTACAGCATTAACAAAGTGACGCAACACTCCATTCACTTCGCACAGTGAATTGAAGAGTTGGAACAGCCTGCTTCTCTTTCTGTGAAACTTATGTGAGTTGCTGGTGAATCCTTGTAAGTAGCTTAAGGCACTTTCAAAGGAAAGTGATTTTCTCGGAAATTACAGCATTTAGAAAGTGAAGCAACACTCCATTCACTTCGCACAGTGAATTGAAGTGTTGGAACAGACTGCTTCTCTTTCAGAGAGACGCATGTGAGTTTCTTGTGAATGCTTATAAGTATCTTAAGGCAGTATCAAAGGAAAGTGATTTTCTCTGAAAGTACAGCATTTAGAAAGTGAAGCAACACTCCATTCACTTCGCACAGTGAATTGAAGTGTTGGAACAGATTGCTTCTCTTTCAGAGAAACTCATGTGAGTTGCTGGTGAATGCTTGTATGCAGCTTAAGGCAGTTTCAAAGGAAAGTGATTTTCTCTGAAAGTACAGCATTTAGAAAGTGAAAGAACAACACATTCACTTCGCACAGTGAATTGAAGAGTTGGAAAAGATGCTTCTCTTTCAGAGAAACTCATGTGAGTTGCTGGTGAATGCTTGTAAGTAGTTTAAGGCAGTTTCAAAGGAAAGTGATTTTCTCTGAAAGTACAGCATTTCGAAAGTGAAGCAACCCTCCATTCACTTCGCACAGTGAATTGAAGTGTTGGAACAGACCGCTTCTCTTTCAGAGAAATGCATGTGAGTTTCTTGTGAATGCTTATAATTATCTTAAGGCACTTTCAAAGAAAGTGATTTTCTCTGAAAGTACAGCACTTAGAAAGTGGAGCAACACTCCATTCACTTCGCACAGTGAATTGAACTGTTGGAACAGACTGCTTCTCTTTCAGAGAAACGCATGTGAGTTTCTTGTGAATGCTTGTAAGTAGCTTAAGGCAGTATCAAAGGAAAGTGATTTTCTCTGAAAGTACAGCATTTAGAAAGTGAAGTAACACTCCAGTTACTTCTCACAGTGAATTGAAGTGTTGGAACAGACTGCCTCTCTTTCAGAGAAACTCATGTGAGTTGCTGGTGAATGCTTGTAAGTAGCTTAAGGCGCTATCAATGAATGTTATTTTCTCTAAAGTACAGCATGTAGAAAGTGAAGCAACACTCCATTCACTTTGCACAGTGAATTGAAGTGTTGGAACAGACTGCTTCTCTTTCAGAGAAACTCATGTGAGTTGCTGGTGAATGCTTGTAAGTAGCTTAAGGCAGTTTCAAAGGACAGTGATTTTCTCTGAAAGTACAGCATTTAGAAAGTGAATCAACATTCCATTCACTTCACACAGTGAATTGATGTCTTGGAACAGACTGCTTCTCTTTCAGAGAAACGCATGTTAGTTTCTTGTGAATGCTTGTAAGTAGCTTAAGGCAGTTTCAAAGGAAAGTGATATTCTCTGAAAGTACAGCATTTAGAAAGTGAAGTAACACTCCAGTCACTTCTCACAGTGAATTGAAGTGTTGGAACAGACTGCCTCTCTTTCAGAGAAACTCATGTGAGTTGCTGGTGAATGCTTGTAAGTAGCTTAAGGCGCTATCAATGAATGTTATTTTCTCTGAAAGTACAGCATGTAGAAAGTGAAGCAACACTCCATTCACTTCGCCCAGTGAATTGAAATATTGGAACAGACTGCTTCTCTTTCAGAGAAACTCATGTGAGTTGCTGGTGAATGCTTGTAAGTAGCTTAAGGCAGTTTCAAAGGACAGTGATTTTCTCTGAAAGTACAGCATTTAGAAAGTGAAGCAACACTCCATTCACTTCGCACAGTGAATTGAAGAGTTGGAATAGACTGCTTCTCTTTCAGAGACACTCATGTGAGTTGCTGGTGAATGTTTGTAAGTAGCTTAAGGTACTTTGAAAGGAAAGTGATTTTCTCTGAAAGTACAGCATTAAGAAAGTGACGCAACACTCCATTCACTTCGCACAGTGAATTGAAGAGTTGAAGCAGACTGCTTGTCTTTCAGAGAAACTCATGTGAGTTGCTGGTGAATGCTTGTAAGTAGCTTAAGGCACTTTCAAAGGAAAGTGATTTTCTCGGAAATTACAGCATATAGAAAGTGAAGCAACACTCCATTCACTTCGCACAGTGAATTGAAGTGTTGGAACAGACTGCTTCTCTTTCAGAGAAACGCATGTGAGTTTCTTGTGAATGCTTATAAGTAGCTTAAGGCAGTATCAAAGGAAAGTGATTTTCTCTGAAAATACAGCATTTAGAAAGTGAAACAACAACACATTCACTTCGCACAGTGAATTGAAGTGTTGGAACAGACTGCTAATCTTTCAGAGAAACTCATGTGAGTTGCTGGTGAATGCTTGTAAGTAGCTTAAGGCAGTTTTAAAGGAAAGTGATTTTCTCTGAAAGTTCAGCATTTAGATAGTGAAGCAACCCTCCATTCACTTCGCACAGTGAATTGAAGTGTGGGAACAGACTGCTTCTCTTTCAGAGAAATGCATGTGAGTTTCTTGTTAATTCTTATAATTATTTTAAGGCACTTTCAAAGAAAGTGATTTTCTCTGAAAGTACAGCATTTTGAATGTGAAGCAACACTCCATTAACTTTGCACAGTGAATTGAATTGTTGAAACAGCCTGCTTCTCTTTCATAGAAACTCATGTGAGTTGTTGGTGAATGCTTGTAAGAAGCTTAAGGCACTTTCAAAGGAATGTGATTTTCTCTGAAAGTACAGCATTTAGAAAGTGAAGCAACACTCCATTCACTTCGCACAGTGAATTGAAGTGTTGGAACTGACTGCTTTTCTTTCAGAGAAATGTATGTGAGTTGCTGGTGAATGCTTGTAAGTAGCTTAAGGCAGTTTCAAAGGAAAGTGATTTTCTCTGAAAGTACAGCATTTAGAAAGTGAAACAACAACACATTCACTTCGCACAGTAAATTGAACTGTAGGAACAGACTGCTTCTCTTTCAGAAAAACTCATGTGAGTTGCTAGTGAATGCTTGTAAGTAGCTTAAGGCACTTTCAAAGGAAAGTGATTTTCTCTGAAATTACAGCATTTAGAAAGTGAAGCAACACTCCATTCACTAGGCACAGTGAATTGAAGTGTTGGAACACACTGCTACTATTTCAAAGAAATGCATGTGAGTTGCTGTTGAATGCTGGTAGGTAGCTTAAGGCAGTATCAAAGGAAAGTGATTTTCTCTGAAAGTACAGCATTTATAAAGCGAAGCAACACTCCATTCACTTCGCACAGTGAATTGAAGTGTTGGAACAGACTGCTTATCTTTCAGAGAAACTCATGTGAGTTGCTGGTGAATGCTTGTAAGTAGCATAAGGCAGTTTCAAAGGACAGTGATTTTCTCTGAAAGTACAGCATTTAGAAAGTGAATCAACATTCCATTCACTTTGCACTGTGAATTGAAGTGTTGGAACAGACTGCTTCTCTTTCAGAGAAATGTTTGTGAGTTGCTGGTGAATGCTTGTAAGTAGCTTAAGGCACTTTCAAAGGAAAGTGATTTTCTCTGAAAGTACAGCATTTAGAAAGTGAAGCAACACTCCATTCACTTCGCACAGTGAATTGAAGTGTTGGAACAGACTGCTTCTCTTTCAGAGAAATGTTTGTGAGTTGCTGGTGAATGCTTGTAAGTAGCTTAAGGCATATACAAAGGAAAGTGATTTTCTCTGAAAGTACAGCATTTAGAAAGTGAAACAACAACACATTCACTTCGCACAGTAAATTGAACTGTAGGAACAGACTGCTTCTCTTTCAGAAAAACTCATGTGAGTTGCTAGTGAATGCTTGTAAGTAGCTTAAGGCACTTTCAAAGGAAAGTGATTATCTCTGAAATTACAGCATTTAGAAAGTGAAGCAACACTCCATTCACTTCGCACAGTGAATTGAAGTGTTGGAACACACTGCTACTCTTTCAAAGAAATGCATGTGAGTTGCTGTTGAATGCTGGTAGGTAGCTTAAGGCAGTATCAAAGGAAAGTGATTTTCTCTGAAAGTACAGCATGTATAAAGCGAAGCAACACTCCACTAACTTCGCACAGTGAATTGAAGTGTTGGAACAGACTGCTAATCATTCAGAGAAACTTCTGTGAGTTACTGGTGAATGGTTTTACGTAGCTTAAGGCACTTTCAAAGGAAAGTCATTTTCTCTGAAAGTACAGCATTTAGAAAGTGAAGAAACCCTCCATTCACTTCGCACAGTGAATTGAAGTGTTGGAACAGAGTGCTTCTCTTTCAGAGAAATGCATGTGAGTTTCTTGTGAATGCTTATAATTATCTTAAGGCACTTTCCAAGAAAGTGATTTTCTCTGAAAGCACAGCATTTAGAAAGTGAAGCAACACTCCATTCACTTCGCACAGTGAATTGAACTGTTGGAACACACTGCTACTCTTTCAAAGAAATGCATGTGAGTTGTTGTTGAATGCTTGTAGGTAGCTTAAGGCAGTTTCAAAGGAAAGTTATTTTCTCTGAAAGTACAGCATTTTGAAAGTGAAGCAACACTCCATTCATTTCGCTAAGTGAATTGAAGTGTTGGAGCAGACTGCTTGTCTTTCAGAGAAACGCATGTGAGTTTCTTGTGAATGCTTGTAAGTATATTAAGGCAGTATCAAAGGAATGTGATTTTCTCTGAAAGTACAGCATTTAGAAAGTTAAGTAACACTCCAGTCACTTCGCACTGTGAATTGAAGTGTTGGAACAGACTGCCTCTCTTTCAGAGAAATTCATGTGAGTTGCTGGTGAATGCTTGTAAGTGCTTAAGGTGCTATCAATGAATCTTATTTTCTCTGAAAGTACAGCATGTAGAAAGTGAGGCAACACTCCATTCACTTCGCACCGTGAATTGAAGTGTTGGAACAGACTGCTTCTCTTTCAGAGAAACGCATGTGAGTTACTGGTGAATGCTTGTAAGTAGCTTAAGGCAGTTTCAAAGGAAAGTGATTTTCTCTGAAAGAACAGCATTTAGAAAGTGAAGTAACACTCCATTCACTTCGCACAGTGAATTGAAGTGTTGTAACAGACTGCTTCTTTTTCAGAGAAACGCATGTGAGTTTCTTGTGAATGCTTGTAAGTAACTTAAGGCACATTCAAAGGAAAGTGATTTTCTCTGTAACTACAGCATTTACAAAGTGAAGTAACACTCCATTGACTTTGCACAGTGAATTGAAGTGTTGGAACAGACTGCTTCTCTTTCAGAGATACTCATGTGAGTTGCTGGTGAATCCTTGTAAGTAGCTTAAGGCACATTCAAAGGAAAGTGATTTTCTCTGAAATAACAGCATTTAGAAAGTGAAGCAACACTCCATTCACTTCGCACAGTGAATTGAAGTGTTGGAACAGACTGCTTCTCTTTCAGAGAAACGCAAGTGAGTTTCTTGTGAATGCTTATAAGTAGCTTAAGGCAGTATCAAAGGAAAGTGATTTTCTCTGAAAATACAGCATTTAGAATGTGAACCAACAACACATTCACTTCGCACAGTGAATTGAATTGTTGGAACAGACTGCTTCTCTTTCAGAGAAATGTATGTGAGTTGCTGGTGAATGCTTGTTAAGTATCTTAAGGCAGTTTCAAAGTAAAGTGATTTTCTCTGAAAGTACAGCATTGAGAAAGTGAAACAATAACACATTCACTTCGCACAGTGAATTGAACTGTTGGAACAGACTGCTTCTCTTTCAGAAAAACTCATGTGAGTTGCTAGTGAATGCCTGTAAGTAGCTTAAGGCAGTTTCAAAGGAAAGTGATTTTCTCTGAAATTACAGCATTTAGAAAGTGAAGCTACACTCCATTCACTTCGCACAGTGAATTGAAGTGTTGGAACAGACTGCTTCTCTTTCAGAGAAACGCATGTGAGTTTCTTGTGAATGCTTGTAAGTTGCTTAAGGCAGTATCAAAGGAAAGTGATTTGCTCTGAAAGTACAGCATTTATAAAGCGAAGCAACACTCCATTAACTTCGCACAGTGAATTGAAGTGTTGGAACAGACTGCTTTTCTTTCAGAGAAACTCATGTGAGTTGCTGGTGAATGCTTGTAAGTAGCTTAAGGCAGTTTCAAAGGAAAGTGATTTTCTCTGAAAGTACAGCATATAGAAAGTGAAGCAACCCTCCATTCACTTCGCACAGTGAATTGAAGTGTTGGAACAGAGTGCTTCTCTTTCAGAGAAATGCATGTGAGTTTCTTGTGAATGCTTATAATTATCTTAAGGCACTTTCCAAGAAAGTGATTTTCTCTGAAAGTACAGCATTTAGAAAGTGAAGCAACCCTCCATTCACTTCGCACAGTGAATTGAAGTGTTGGAACAGAGTGCTTCTCTTTCAGAGAAATGCATGTGAGTTTCCTGTGAATGCTTATAATTATCTTAAGGCACTTTCCAAGAAAGTGATTTTCTCTGAAAGCACAGCATTTAGAAAGTGAAGCAACACTCCATTCACTTCGTACAGTGAATTGAAGTGTTGGAACACACTGCTACTCTTTCAAAGAAATGCATGTGAGTTGCTGTTGAATGCTTGTAGGTAGCTTAAGGCAGTTTCAAAGGAAAGTGATTTTCTCTGAAAGTACAGCATTTTGAAAGAGAAACAACAACACATTCACTTCGCACAGTGAATTGAATTGTTGGAACAGACTGCTTCTCTTTCAGAGAAATTCATGTGAGTTGCCGGTGAATGCTGGTAAGTAGCTTAAGGTACTTTGAAAGGAACGTGATTTTCTCTGACAGTACAGCATTTAGAAAGTGACGCAACACTCCATTCTCTTCGCACAGTGAATTGAAGTGTTGGAAGAGACTGCTTCTCTTTCAGAGAAACGCATGTGAGTTTCTTGTGAATGCTTGTAAGTTGCTTAAGGCAGTATCAAAGGAAAGTGATTTTCTCTGAAAGTACAGCATTAGGAAGTGAAGTAACACTCCAGTCACTTCGCACAGTGAATTGAAGTGTTGGAACATAATGCCTCTCTTTCAGAGAAACTCATGTCAGTTGCTGGTGAATGCTTGTAAGTAGCTTAAGGTGCTATCAATGAATCTTATTTTCTCTGAAAGTACAGCATGTAGAAAGTGAAGCAATACTCCATTCACTTCGCACCGTGAATTGAAGTGTTGGAACAGACTGCTTCTCTTTCAGAGAAACTCATGTGAGTTACTGGTGAATGCTTGTAAGTAGCTTAAGGCAGTTTCAAAGGACAGTGATTTTCTCTGAAAGTACAGCATTTAGAAAATGAATCAACATTCCATTCACTTCACACAGTGAATTGATGTGTTGGAACAGACTGCTTCTCTTTCAGAGAAACGCATGTTAGTTTCTTGTGAATGATTGTAAGTAGCTTAAGGCAGTTTCAAAGGAAAGTGATTTTCTCTGAAAGAACAGCATTTAGAAAGTGAAGTAATACTCCATTCACTTCGCAAAGTGAATTGAAGTGTTGGAACAGACTGCTTCTCTTTCAGAGAAACGCATGTGAGTTTCTTGTGAATGCTTATAGGTAACTTAAGGCACATTCAAAGGAAAGTGATTTTCTCTGTAACTACAGCATTTACAAAGTGAAGTAACACTCCACTGACTTTGCACAGTGAATTGAAGTGTTGGAACAGACTGCTTCTCTTTCAGAGAAATTCATGTGAGATGCTGGTGAATGCTAGTAGGTAGCTTAAGGCAGTGTCAAAGGAAAGTGATTTTTTCTGAAAGTAGAACATTTAGAATGTGAAGCAACACTCCATTCACTTTGCCACAGTGAATTGAAGTGTTGGAACAGACTGCTTCTCTTTCAGAGAAACTCATGTGAGTTGCTGGTGAATCCTTGTAAGTAGCTTAAGGCACTTTCAAAGGAAATTGATTTTGTCTGAATTTACAGCATTTAGAAAGTGAAGCAACACTCCATTCACTTCGCACAGTGAATTGAAGTGTTGGAACAGACTACTTCTCTTTCAGAGAAACGCATGTGAGTTCCTTGTGAATGCTTATAAGTAGCTTAAGGCAGTATCAAAGGAAAGTGATTTTCTCTGAAAATACAGCATTGAGAAAGTGAAACAACAACACATTCACTTCGCACAGTGAATTGAAGTGTTGGAACAGACTGCTTCTCATTCAGAAAAACTCATGTGAGTTGCTAGTGAATGCTTGTAAGTATCTTAAGGCACTTTCAAAGGAAAGTGATTTTCTCTGAAATTACAGCATTTAGAAAGTGAAGCAACATTCCATTCACTTTGCACAGTGAATTGAAGTGTTGGAAGAGACTGCTTCTCTTTCAGAAAAACGCATGTGAGTTTCTTGTGAATGCTTGTAAGTTGCTTAAGGCAGTATCAAAGGAAAGTGATTTTCTCTGAAAGTACAGCATTTAGAAAGAGAAGCAGCACTCCATTAACTTCGCACAGTGAATTGAAGTGTTGGAACAGACTGCTAATCTTTCAGAGAAACTCATGTGAGTTGCTGGTGAATGCTTGTAAGTAGCTTAAGGCAGTTTCAAAGGAAAGTGATTTTCTCTGAAAGTACAGCATTTAGAAAGTGAAGCAACCCTCCATTCACTTCGCACAGTGAATTGAAGTGTTGGAACAGAGTGCTTCTCTTTCAGAGAAATGCATGTGAGTTTCTTGTGAATGCTTATAATTATCTTAAGGCACTTTCCAAGAAAGTGATTTTCTCTGAAAGTACAGCATTTAGAAAGTGAAGCAACACTCCATTCACTTCGCACAGTGAATTGAAGTGTTGGAACAGACTGCTTCTCTTTCAGAGAAATGCATGTGAGTTGCTGTTGAATGCTTGTAGGTAGCTAAAGGCAGTTTCAAAGGAAAGTGATTTTCTCTGAAAGTACAGCATTTAGAAAGTGAAGCAACACTCCATTCATTTCGCTCAGTGAATTGAAGTGTTGGAACAGACGGCTTATCTTTCAGAGAAATGTATGTGAGTCTCTGGTGAATGCTTGTAAGTAGCTTAAGGCAGTTTCAAAGGAGAGTGATTTTCTCTGAAAGTACAGCATTTAGAAAGTGAAGCAACACTCCATTCACATCGCACAGTGAATTGAAGTGTTGGAACAGACTGCTTCTCTTTCAGAGAAATGCAGGTGAGTTTCTGTGAATGCTTATAATCATCTTAAGGCACTTTCAAAGAAAGTGATTTTCACGGAAAGTACAGCATTTAGAAAGTGAAGCAACACTCCATTCACTTCGAACAGTGAATTGAAGTGTTGGAACAGACTGCTTCTCTTTCAGAGTAATGCATGAGAGTTGTTGGTGAATGCTTGTAAGAAGCTTAAGGCACTTTCAAAGAAGAGTGATTTTCTGTGAAAGTACAGCATTTAGAAAGAGAAAAAACAACACATTCACTTCGCACATTGAATTGAAGTGTTGGAACAGACTGCTTCTCTTTCAGAGAAACTCATGTGAGTTGCTGGTGAATGCTTGTAAGTAGGTTAAGGCGATTTCAAAGGAAAGTGATTTTCTCTGAAAGTACAGCATTTAGAAAGTGAAGCAACACTCCATTCACTTCGCACATTGAATTGAAGTGTTGGAACAGACTGCTTCTCTTTCAGAGTAATGCATGAGAGTTGTTGGTGAATGCTTGTAAGTAACTTAATGCACTTTCAAAGAAGAGTGATTTTCTCTCAAAGTACAGCATTTAGAAAGTGAAACAACAACACATTAACTTCGCACAGTGAATTGAAGTGTTGGAACAGACTGCTTCTCTTTCAGAGAAACTCATGTGAGTTGCTGCTGAATGCTTGTAAGTAGCTTAAGGCAGTTTCAAAGGAAAGTGATTTTCTCTGAAAGTACAGGATTTGGAAAGTGACGCAACACTCCATTCAATTCACACAGTGAATTGAAGTGTTGGAACAGACTGCTTCTCTTTCAGAGAAACTCATGTGAGTTGCTGGTGAATGCTTGTAAGTAGCTTAAGGTACTTTGAAATGAACGTGATTTTCTCTGACAGTACAGCATTTAGAAAGTGACGCAACACTCCATTCACTTCGCCCAGTGAATTGAAGAGTTGGAACAGACTGCTTCCCTTTCGGAGAAACTCATGTGAGTTGCTGGTGAATGTTTGTAAGTAGTTTAAGGCAGTTTCAAAGGAAAGTGATTTTCTCTGAATGTACAGCATTTAGAAAGTGAAGCAACACTCCATTCACTTTGCACTGTGAATTGAAGTGTTGGAACAGACTGCGTCTCTTTCAGAGAAACTCATGTGAGTTGCTGGTGAATGCTTGTTAGTAGCTTAAGGCACTTTCAAAGGAAAGTGATTTTCTCTGAAAGTACATCATTTAGAATGTGAAGCAACACTCCATTCTCTTCGCACAGCCAATTGAAGTGTTGGAACAGACTGCTTCTCTTTCAGAGAAATGTATGTGAGTTGCTGGTGAATGCTTGTTAAGTATCTTAATTCAGTTTCAAAGGAAAGTGATTTTCTCTGAAAGTACAGCATTGAGAAAGTGAAACAACAACACATTCACTTCGCACAGTGAATTGAACTGTTGGAACAGACTGCTTCTCTTTCAGAAAAACTCATGTGAGTTGCTAGTGAATGCCTGTAAGTAGCTTAAGGCAGTTTCAAAGGAAAGTGATTTTCTCTGAAATTACAGCATTTAGAAAGTGAAGCTACACTCCATTCACTTCGCACAGTGAATTGAAGTGTTGGAACAGACTGCTTCTCTTTCAGAGAAACGCATGTGAGTTTCTTGTGAATGCTTGTAAGTTGCTTAAGGCAGTATCAAAGGAAAGTGATTTGCTCTGAAAGTACAGCATTTATAAAGCGAAGCAACACTCCATTAACTTCGCACAGTGAATTGAAGTGTTGGAACAGACTGCTTTTCTTTCAGAGAAACTCATGTGAGTTGCTGGTGAATGCTTGTAAGTAGCTTAAGGCAGTTTCAAAGGAAAGTGATTTTCTCTGAAAGTACAGCATATAGAAAGTGAAGCAACCCTCCATTCACTTCGCACAGTGAATTGAAGTGTTGGAACAGAGTGCTCCTCTTTCAGAGAAATGCATGTGAGTTTCTTGTGAATGCTTATAATTATCTTAAGGCACTTTCAAAGAAAGTGATTTTCTCTGAATGTACAGCATTTAGAAAGTGAAGCAACCCTCCTTTCACTTCGCACAGTGAATTGAAGTGTTGGAACAGAGTGCTTCTCTTTCAGAGAAATGCATGTGAGTTTCCTGTGAATGCTTATAATTATCTTAAGGCACTTTCCAAGAAAGTGATTTTCTCTGAAAGCACAGCATTTAGAAAGTGAAGCAATACTCCATTCACTTCGCACAGTGAATTGAAGTGTTGGAACACACTGCTACTCTTTCAAAGAAATGCATGTGAGTTGGTGTTGAATGCTTGTAGGTAGCTTAAGGCAGTTTCAAAGGAAAGTGATTTTCTCTGAAAGTACAGCATTGAGAAAGTGAAACAACAACACATTCACTTCGCACAGTGAATTGAACTGTTGGAACAGACTGCTTCTCTTTCAGGAAAACTCATGTGAGTTGCTAGTGAATGCCTGTAAGTAGCTTAAGGCAGTTTCAAAGGAAAGTGATTTTCTCTGAAATTACAGCATTTAGAAAGTGAAGCTACACTCCATTCACTTCGCACAGTGAATTGAAGTGTTGGAACAGACTGCTTCTCTTTCAGAGAAACGCATGTGAGTTTCTTGTGAATGCTTGTAAGTTGCTTAAGGCAGTATCAAAGGAAAGTGTTTTGCTCTGAAAGTACAGCATTTATAAAGCGAAGCAACACTCCATTAACTTCGCACAGTGAATTGAAGTGTTGGAACAGACTGCTTTTCTTTCAGAGAAACTCATGTGAATTGCTGGTGAATGCTTATAATTATCTTAAGGCACTTTCCAAGAAAGTGATTTTCTCTGAAAGTACAGCATTTAGAAAGTGAAGCAACACTCCATTCACTTCGCACAGTGAATTGAAGTGTTGGAACAGACTGCTTCTCTTTCAGAGAAATGCATGTGAGTTGCTGTTGAATGCTTGTAGGTAGCTAAAGGCAGTTTCAAAGGAAAGTGATTTTCTCTGAAAGTACAGCATTTAGAAAGTGAAGCAACACTCCATTCATTTCGCTCAGTGAATTGAAGTGTTGGAACAGACGGCTTATCTTTCAGAGAAATGTATGTGAGTCTCTGGTGAATGCTTGTAAGTAGCTTAAGGCAGTTTCAAAGGAGAGTGATTTTCTCTGAAAGTACAGCATTTAGAAAGTGAAGCAACACTCCATTCACATCGCACAGTGAATTGAAGTATTGGAACAGACTGCTTCTCTTTCAGAGAAATGCATGTGAGTTTCCTGTGAATGCTTATAATCATCTTAAGGCACTTTCAAAGAAAGTGATTTTCACGGAAAGTACAGCATTTAGAAAGTGAAGCAACACTCCATTCACTTCGAACAGTGAATTGAAGTGTTGGAACAGACTGCTTCTCTTTCAGAGTAATGCATGAGAGTTGTTGGTGAATGCTTGTAAGAAGCTTAAGGCACTTTCAAAGAAGAGTGATTTTCTGTGAAAGTACAGCATTTAGAAAGAGAAAAAACAACACATTCACTTCGCACATTGAATTGAAGTGTTGGAACAGACTGCTTCTCTTTCAGAGAAACTCATGTGAGTTGCTGGTGAATGCTTGTAAGTAGGTTAAGGCAATTTCAAAGGAAAGTGATTTTCTCTGAAAGTACAGCATTTAGAAAGTGAAGCAACACTCCATTCACTTCGCACATTGAATTGAAGTGTTGGAACAGACTGCTTCTCTTTCAGAGTAATGCATGAGAGTTGTTGGTGAATGCTTGTAAGTAACTTAATGCACTTTCAAAGAAGAGTGATTTTCTCTCAAAGTACAGCATTTAGAAAGTGAAACAACAACACATTAACTTCGCACAGTGAATTGAAGTGTTGGAACAGACTGCTTCTCTTTCAGAGAAACTCATGTGAGTTGCTGCTGAATGCTTGTAAGTAGCTTAAGGCAGTTTCAAAGGAAAGTGATTTTCTCTGAAAGTACAGGATTTGGAAAGTGACGCAACACTCCATTCACTTCACACAGTGAATTGAAGTGTTGGAACAGACTGCTTCTCTTTCAGAGAAACTCATGTGAGTTGCTGGTGAATGCTTGTAAGTAGCTTAAGGTACTTTGAAAAGAACGTGATTTTCTCTGACAGTACAGCATTTAGAAAGTGACGCAACACTCCATTCACTTCGCCCAGTGAATTGAAGAGTTGGAACAGACTGCTTCCCTTTCGGAGAAACTCATGTGAGTTGCTGGTGAATGTTTGTAAGTAGTTTAAGGCAGTTTCAAAGGAAAGTGATTTTCTCTGAATGTACAGAATTTAGAAAGTGAAGCAACACTCCATTCACTTTGCACTGTGAATTGAAGTGTTGGAACAGACTGCGTCTCTTTCAGAGAAACTCATGTGAGTTGCTGGTGAATGCTTGTAAGTAGCTTAAGGCACTTTCAAAGGAAAGTGATTTTCTCTGAAAGTACATCATTAAGAATGTGAAGCAACACTCCATTCTCTTCGCACAGCCAATTGAAGTGTTGGAACAGACTGCTTCTCTTTCAGAGAAATGTATGTGAGTTGCTGGTGAATGCTTGTTAAGTATCTTAATTCAGTTTCAAAGGAAAGTGATTTTCTCTGAAAGTACAGCATTGAGAAAGTGAAACAACAACACATTCACTTCGCACAGTGAATTGAACTGTTGGAACAGACTGCTTCTCTTTCAGAAAAACTCATGTGAGTTGCTAGTGAATGCCTGTAAGTAGCTTAAGGCAGTTTCAAAGGAAAGTGATTTTCTCTGAAATTACAGCATTTAGAAAGTGAAGCTACACTCCATTCACTTCGCACAGTGAATTGAAGTGTTGGAACAGACTGCTTCTTTTTCAGAGAAACGCATGTGAGTTTCTTGTGAATGCTTGTAAGTTGCTTAAGGCAGTATCAAAGGAAAGTGATTTGCTCTGAAAGTACAGCATTTATAAAGCGAAGCAACACTCCATTAACTTCGCACAGTGAATTGAAGTGTTGGAACAGACTGCTTTTCTTTCAGAGAAACTCATGTGAGTTGCTGGTGAATGCTTGTAAGTAGCTTAAGGCAGTTTCAAAGGAAAGTGATTTTCTCTGAAAGTACAGCATATAGAAAGTGAAGCAACCCTCCATTCACTTCGCACAGTGAATTGAAGTGTTGGAACAGAGTGCTTCTCTTTCAGAGAAATGCATGTGAGTTTCTTGTGAATGCTTATAATTATCTTAAGGGACTTTCAAAGAAAGTGATTTTCTCTGAAAGTACAGCATTTAGAAAGTGAAGCAACCCTCCATTCACTTCGCACAGTGAATTGAAGTGTTGGAACAGAGTGCTTCTCTTTCAGAGAAATGCATGTGAGTTTCCTGTGAATGCTTATAATTATCTTAAGGCACTTTCCAAGAAAGTGATTTTCTCTGAAAGCACAGCATTTAGAAAGTGAAGCAATACTCCATTCACTTCGCACAGTGAATTGAAGTGTTGGAACACACTGCTACTCTTTCAAAGAAATGCATGTGAGTTGGTGTTGAATGCTTGTAGGTAGCTTAAGGCAGTTTCAAAGGAAAGTGATTTTCTCTGAAAGTACAGCATTGAGAAAGTGAAACAACAACACATTCACTTCGCACAGTGAATTGAACTGTTGGAACAGACTGCTTCTCTTTCAGAAAAACTCATGTGAGTTGCTAGTGAATGCCTGTAAGTAGCTTAAGGCAGTTTCAAAGGAAAGTGATTTTCTCTGAAAGTACAGCATTTAGAAAGTGAAGCATCACTCCATTCACTTTGCACTGTAAATTGAAGTGTTGGAACAGACTGCTTCTCTTTCAGAGAAAGTCATGTGAGTTGCTGGTGAATGCTTGTAAGTAGCTTAAGCCAGTTTCAAAGGAAAGTGATTTTTTCTGAAAGTACAGCATTTAGAAAGAGAAACAACAACACATTTACTTCGCACAATGAATTGAAGTGTTGGAAAAGACTGCTTCTCTTTCAGAGAAACGCATGTGAGTTTCTTGTGAATGCTTGTAAGTAGCTTAAGGCAGTATCAAAAAAAGTGATTTTCTCTGAAATTACAGCATTTAGAAAGTGAAGTAGCTCTCCAGTCACTTCGCACAGTGAATTGAAGTGTTGGAACAGACTGCCTCTCCTTCATAGAAACTCATGTGAGTTGCTGGTGAATGCTTGTAAGTAGCTTAAGGCGCTATCAATGAATCTTATTTTCTCTGAAAGTACAGCATGTAGAAAGTGAAGCAACACTCCATTCACTTCGCACAGTGAATTGAAGTGTTGGAACAAACTGCTTCTCTTTCAGAGAAACTCATGTGAGTTGCTGGTGAATGATTATAAGTAGCTTAAGGCAGTTTCAAAGGACAGTGATTTTCTCTGAAAGTACAGCATTTAGAAAGTGAATCAACATTCCATTCACTTCACACAGTGAATTGATGTGTTGGAACAGACTGCTTCTCTTTCAGAGGAACGCATGTTAGTTTCTTGTGAATGCTTGTAAGTAGCTTAAGGCAGTTTCAAAGGAAAGTGATTTTCTCTGAAAGTACAGCATTTAGAAAGTGAAGCAACAATCCATTCACTTTGCACTGTGAATTGAAGTGTTGGAACAGACTGCTTCTCTTTCAGAGAAAGTCATGGGAGTTGCTTGTGAATGCTTGTAAGTAGCTTAAGGCACTTTCAAAGGAAAGTGATTTTCTCTGAAAGTACAGCATTTAGAAAGTGAAGCATCACTCCATTCACTTCGCACTGTGAATTGAAGTGTTGGAACAGACTGCTTCTCTTTCAGAGAAAGTCATGTGAGTTGCTGGTGAATGCTTGTAAGTAGCTTAAGCCAGTATCAAAGGACAGTGATTTTATCTGAAAGTACAGCATTTAGAAAGTGAATCAACATTCCATTCACTTCACACAGTGAATTGAAGTGTTGGAACACACTGCTTCTCTTTCAGAGAAACGCATGTGAGTTTCTTGTGAATGCTTGTAAGTAACATAAGGCACATTCAAAGGAAAGTGATTTTCTCTGTAACTACAGCATTTAGAAAGTGAAGTAACACTCCATTGACTTTGCACAGTGAATTGAAGTGTTGGAACAGACTGCTTCTCTTTCAGAGAAATTCATGTGAGATGCTGGTGAATGCTTGTAGGTAGCTTAAGGCAGTGTCAAAGGAAAGTGATTTTTTCTGAAAGTACAACATTTAGAAAGTGGAGCAACACTCCATTCACTTTGCACAGTGAATTGAAGTGTTGGAAAAAACTGCTTCTCTTTCAGAGAAATGTATGTGAGTTGCTGTTGAATGCTTGTAAGTAGCTTAAGGCAGTTTCAAAGGAAAGTGATTTTCTCTGAAAGTACAGCATTTAGACAGAGAAACAACAACACATTTACTTCGCACAATGAATTGAAGTGTTGGAACAGACTGCTTCTCTTTCAGAGAAACGCATGTGAGTTTCTTGTGAATGCTTGCAAGTAGCTTAAGGCAGTATCAAAGGAAAGTGATTTTCTCTGAAAGTACAGCATTTAGAAAGTGAAGTAGCACTCCAGTCACTTCGCACAGTGAATTGAAGTGTTGGAACAGACTGCCTCCCCTCAGAGAAACTCATGTGAGTTGCTGGTGAATGCTTGTAAGTAGCTTAAGGCGCTATCAATGAATCTTATTTTCTCTGAAAGTACAGCATGTAGAAAGTGAAGCAACACTCCATTCACTTCGCACAGTGAATTGAAGTGTTGGAACAAACTGCTTCTCTTTCAGAGAAACTCATGTGAGTTGCTGGTGAATGATTGTAAGTAGCTTAAGGCAGTTTCAAAGGACAGTGATTTTCTCTGAAAGTACAGCATGTAGAAAGTGAAGCATCACTCCATTCACTTCGCACAGTGAATTGATGTGTTGGAACAGACTGCTTCTCTTTCAGAGAAACTCATGTGAGTTTCTTGTGAATGCTTGTAAGTAGCTTAAGGCAATATCAAAGGAAAGTGATTTTCTCTGAAAGTACAGCATTTAGAAAGTGAAGTAACACTCCAGTCACTTCACAGAGTGAATTGAAGTGTTGGAACAGACTGCCTCTCTTTCAGAGAAACTCATGTGAGTTGCTGGTGAATGCTTGTAAGTAGCTTAAGGCGCTATCAATGAATGTTATTTTATCTGAAAGCACAGCATGTAGAAAGTGAAGCAACACTCCACTCACTTCGCACAGTGAATTGACATGTTGGAACAGACTGCTTCTCTTTCAGAGAAATGTATGTGAGTTGCTCGTGAATGCTTGTAAGTAGCTTAAGGCAGTTCCAAAGCAAAGTGATTTTCTCTGAAAGCACAGCATTTAGAAAGTGAAGTAACACACCATTCACTTCGCACAGTGAATTGAAGTGTTGGAACAGACTGCTTCTCTTTAAGAGAAACGCATGTGAGTTTCTTGTGAATGCTTGTAAGTAACTTAAGGCACATTCAAAGGAAAGTGATTTTCTCTGTAACTACAGCACTTAGAAAGTGAAGTAACACTCCATTGACTTCGCACAGTGAATTGAAGTGTTGGAACAGACTGCTTCTCTTTCAGAGAAATGCATGTGAGATGCTGGTGAATGCTTGTAGGTAGCTTAACGCAGTGTCAAAGGAAAGTGATTTTTTCTGAAAGTACAGCATTTAGAAAGTGAAGCAACACTCCATTCTCTTTGCACAGTGAATTGAAGTGTGGGAACAGACTGCTTCTCTTTCAAAGAAATGCATGTGAGTTTCTTGTGAATGCTTATAATTATTTTAAGGCACTTTCAAAGAAAGTGATTTTCTCTGAAAGTACAGCATTTAGAAAGTGAAGCAACACTCCATTCACTTCGCACAGTGAATTGAAGTGATGGAACAGACTGCTTCTATTTCAGAAAAATGCATGTGAGTTGCTGTTGAATGCTTGTAGGTAGCTTAAGGCAGTTTCAAAGGAAAGTGATTTTCTCTGAAAGTACAGCCTTTAGAAAGTGAAGCAACCCTCCATTCACTTCGCGCAGTGAATTGAAGTGTTGGAACAGACTGCTTCCCTTTCAGACAAACTCATGTGAGTTGCTGGTGAATGCTTGTAAATAGTTTAAGGCAGTTTCAAAGGAAAGTTATTTTCTCTGAAAGTACAGCATTTAGAAAGTGAAGCAACACTCCATTCACTTTGCACAGTGAATTGAAGTTTTGGAACAGACTGCTTCTCTTTCAGAGAAACACATGTGAGTTTATTGTGAATGCTTGTAAGTAACTTAAGGCAGTATCAAAGGAAAGTGATTTTCTCTGAAAGTACAGCATTTAGAAAGTGAAGTAACACTCCAGTTACTTCGCACAGTGAATTGAAGTGTTGAAACAGACTGCCTCTCTTTCAGAGAAACTCATGTGAGTTGCTGGTGAATGCTTGTAAGTAGCTTAAGGCACTATCAATGAATGTTATTTTCTCTGAAAGTACAGCATGTAGAAAGTGAAGCAACACTCCATTCTCTTCGCACAGTGAATTGAAGTGTTGGAACAGACTGCTTCTCTTTCAGAGAAATGTATGTGAGTTGCTGGTGAATGCTTATAATTATTTTAAGGCACTTTCAAAGAAAGTGATTTTCTCTGAAATTACAGCATTTAGAAAGTGAAGCAACACTCCATTCACTTCGCACAGTGAAATGTAGTGTTGGAACAGACTGCATCTCTTTCAAAGAAATGCATGTGAGTTTCTTGTGAATGCTTATAATTATTTTAAGGAAATTTCAAAGAAAGTGATTTTCTCTGAAATTACAGCATTTAGAAAGTGAAGCATCACTCCATTCACTTCGCACAGTGAATTGAATTGTTGGAACAGACTGCTTCTCTGTCAGAGAAACTCATGTGAGTTTCTTGTGAATGCTTGTAAGTAGCTTAAGGCAGTATCAAAGGAAAGTGATTTTCTCTGAAAGTACGGCATTTAGAAAGTGAAGTAACACTCCAGTCACTTCACAGAGTGAATTGAAGTGTTGGAACAGACTGCCTCTCTTTCAGAGAAACTCATGTGAGTTGCTGGTGAATGCTTGTAAGTAGCTTAAGGCGCTATCAATGAATGTTATTTTCTCTGAAAGTACAGCATGTAGAAAGTGAAGCAACACTCCACTCACTTCGCACAGTGAATTGAAATGTTGGAACAGACTGCTTCTCTTTCAGAGAAACTCATGTGAGTTGCTGGTGAATGCTTGTAAGTAGCTTAAGGCAGTTTCAAAGGACAGTGATTTTCTCTGAAAGTACAGCATTTAGAAAGTGAATCAACATTCCATTCACTTCACACAGTGAATTGATGTGTTGGAACAGACTGCTTCTCTTTCAGAGGAACGCATGTTAGTTTCTTGTGAATGCTTGTAAGTAGCTTAAGGCAGTTTCAAAGGAAAGTGATTTTCTATGAAAGCACAGCATTTAGAAAGTGAAGCAACACTCCATTCATTTCGCACAGTGAATTGAAGTGTTGGAACAAACTGCTTCTCTTTCAGAGAAATGTATGTGAGTTGCTGGTGAATGCTTGTAAGTAGCTTAAGGCAGTTTCAAAGGAAAGTGATTTTCTCTGAAAGTACAGCATTTAGAAAGAGAAACAACAACACATTTACTTCGCACAATGAATTGAAGTGTTGGAACAGACTGCTTCTCTTTCACAGAAACTCATGTGAGTTGCTGGTGAATGCTTGTAAGTAGCTCAAGGTACTTTGAAAGGAAAGTGATTTTCTCTGAAGGTACAGCATTTAGAAAGTGACGCAACACTCCATTCACTTCGCACAGTGAATTGAAGAGTTGGAACAGACTGCTTCCCTTTCAGAGAAACTCATGTGAGTTGCTGGTGAATGTATGTAAGTAGTTTAAGGCAGTTTCAAAGGAAGGTGATTTTCTCTGAAAGTACAGCATTTAGAAAGTGAAGCAACACTCCATTCACTTTGCACTGTGAATTGAAGTGTTGGAACAGACTGCTTCTCTTTCAGAGAAAGTCATGAGAGTTGCTGGTGAATGCTTGTAAGTAGCTTAAGCCAGTTTCAAAGGAAAGAGATTTTTTCTGAAAGTACAGCATTTAGAAAAAGAAACAACAACACATTTACTTCGCACAATGAATTGAAGTGTTGGAACAGACTGCTTCTCTTTCAGAGAAACGCATGTGAGTTTCTTGTGAATGCTTGTAAGTAGCTTAAGGCAGTATCAAAGGAAAGTGATTTTCTCTGAAATTACAGCATTTAGAAAGTGAAGTAGCACTCCAGTCACTTTGCACAGTGAATTGAAGTGTTGGAACAGACTGCCTCTCCTTCAGAGAAACTCATGTGAGTTGCTGGTGAATGCTTGTAAGTAGCTTAAGGCGCTATCAATGAATCTTATTTTCTCTGAAAGTACAGCATGTAGAAAGTGAAGCAACACTCCATTCACTTCGCACAGTGAATTGAAGTGTTGGAACAAACTGCTTCTCTTTCAGAGAAACTCATGTGAGTTGCTGGTGAATGATTGTAAGTAGCTTAAGGCAGTTTCAAAGGACAGTGATTTTCTCTGAAAGTACAGCATTTAGAAAGTGAATCAACATTCCATTCACTTCACACAGTGAATTGATGTGTTGGAACAGACTGCTTCTCTTTCAGAGAAAGTCATGGGAGTTGCTTGTGAATGCTTGTAAGTAGCTTAAGGCACTTTCAAAGGAAAGTGATTTTCTCTGAAAGTACAGCATTTAGAAAGTGAAGCATCACTCCATTCACTTCGCACTGTGAATTGAAGTGTTGGAACAGACTGCTTCTCTTTCAGAGAAAGTCATGGGAGTTGCTGGTGAATGCTTGTAAGTAGCTTAAGGCAGTTTCAAAGGACAGTGATTTTATCTGAAAGTACAGCATTTAGAAAGTGAATCAACATTCCATTCACTTCACACAGTGAATTGAAGTGTTGGAACACACTGCTTCTCTTTCAGAGAAACGCAAGTGAGTTTCTTGTGAATGCTTGTAAGTAACATAAGGCACATTCAAAGGAAAGCGATTTTCTCTGTAACAACAGCATTTAGAAAGTGAAGTAACACTCCATTGACTTTGCACAGTGAATTGAAGTGTTGGAACAGACTGCTACTGTTTCAGAGAAATTCATGTGAGATGCTGGTGAATGCTTGTAGGTAGCTTAAGGCAGTGTCAAAGGAAAGTGATTTTTTCTGAAAGTACAACATTTAGAAAGTGAAGCAACACTCCATTCACTTTGCACAGTGAATTGAAGTGTTGGAAAAAACTGCTTCTCTTTCAGAGAAATGTATGTGAGTTTCTTGTGAATGCTTATAATTATTTTAAGGAACTTTCAAAGAAAGTGATTTTCTCTGAAATACAGCAATTAGAAAGTGAAGCAACACTCCATTCACTTCGCACAGTGAATTGAAGTGTTGGAACAGACTGCTTCTATTTCAGAAAAATGCATGTGAATTGCTGTTGAATGCTTGTAGGTAGCTTAAGGCAGTTTCAAAGGAAAGTGATTTTCTCTGAAAGTACAGCCTTTAGAAAGTGAAGCAACACTCCATTCACTTTGCACTGTGAATTGAAGTGTTGGAACACACTGCTTCTCTTTCAGAAAAGGTCATGTGAGTTGCTGGTGAATGCTTGTAAGTAGCTTAAGGCACTTTCAAAGGAAAGTGATTTTCTCTGAAAGTACAGCATTTAGAAAGTGAAGCAACACTCCATTCACTTCGTACAGTGACCTGAAGTGTTGGAACAGACTGCTTTTCTTTCAGAGAAACGCATGTGAGTTTCTTGTGAATGCTTGTAAGTAGCTTAAGGCAGTATCAAAGGAAAGTGATTTTCTCTGAAAGTACAGCATTTAGAAAGTGAAGTAACACTCCAATCACATCGCACAGTGAATTGAAGTGTTGGAACAGACTGCCTCTCTTTCAGAGAAACTCATGTGAGTTGCTGGTGAATGCTTGTAAGTAGCTTAAGGCGCTATCAATGAATGTTATTTTCTCTGAAAGTACAGCCTGTAGAAAGTGAAGCAACACTCCATTCTCTTTGCACAGTGAATTGAAGTGTTGGAACAGACTGCTTCTCTTTCAGAGAAATGTATGTGAGTTGCTGGTGAATGCTTGTAAGTAGCTTAAGGCAGTTCCAAAGGAAAGTGATTTTCTCTGAAAGCACAGCATTTAGAAAGCGAAGCAACCCTCCATTCACTTCGCACAGTGAATTGAAGTATTGGAACAGACTGCTTCTCTTTCAAAGAAATGCATATGAGTTTCTTGTGAATGCTTATAATTATTTTAAGGCACTTTCAAAGAAAGTGATTCTCTCGGAAATTACAGCATTTAGAAAGTGAAGCAACACTCCATTCACTTCGCACAGTGAATCGAAGTGTTGGAACAGACTGCTTCTATTTCAGAAAAATGCATGTGAGTGCTGTTGAATGCTTGTAGGTAGCTTAAGGCAGTTTCAAAGGAAAGTGATTTTCTCTGAAAGTACAGCCTTTAGAAAGTGAAGCAACCCTCCATTCACTTCGCACAGTGAATTGATGTGTTGGAACAGACTGCTTCCCTTTCAGAGAAACTCATGTTAGTTGCTGGTGAATGCTTGTAAATAGTTTAAGGCAGTTTCAAAGGAAAGTGATTTTCTCTGAAAGTACAGCATTTAGAAAGTGAAGTAACACTCCATTCACTTTGCACTGTGAATTGAAGTGTTGGAACACACTGCTTCTCTTTCAGAGAAAGTCATGTGAGTTGCTGGTGAATGCTTGTAAGTAGCTTAAGGCACTTTCAAAGGAAAGTGATTTTCTCTGAAAGTACAGCATTTAGAAAGTGAAGCAACACTCCATTCACTTCGTACAGTGACCTGAAGTGTTGGAACAGACTGCTTCTCTTTCAGAGAAACGCATGTGAGTTTCTTGTGAATGCTTGTAAGTAGCTTAAGGCAGTATCAAAGGAAAGTGATTTTCTCTGAAAGTACAGCATTTAGAAAGTGAAGTAACACTCCAATCACTTCGCACAGTGAATTGAAGTGTTGGAACAGACTGCCTCTCTTTCAGAGAAACTCATGTGAGTTGCTGGTGAATGCTTGTAAGTAGCTTAAGGCGCTATCAATGAATGTTATTTTCTCTGAAAGTACAGCCTGTAGAAAGTGAAGCAACACTCCATTCTCTTCGCACAGTGAATTGAAGTGTTGGAACAGACTGCTTCTCTTTCAGAGAAATGTATGTGAGTTGCTGGTGAATGCTTGTAAGTAGCTTAAGGCGCTATCAATGAATGTTATTTTCTCTGAAAGTACAGCATGTAGAAAGTGAAGCAACACTCCATTCTCTTCGCACAGTGAATTGAAGTGTTGGAAGAGACTGCTTCTCTTTCAGAGAAATGTATGTGAGTTGATGGTGAATGCTTATTATTATTTTAAGGTACTTTCAAAGAAAGTGACTTTCTCTGAAATTACAGCATTTAGAAAGTGAAGCAACACTCCATTCACTTCGCACAGTGAAATGAAGTGTTGGAACAGACTGCTTCTCTTTCAAAGAAATGCATGTGAGTTTCTTGTGAATGCTTATAATTATTTTAAGGCACTTTCAAAGAAAGTGATTTTCTCTGAAATTACAGCATTTAGAAAGTGAAGCAACACTCCATTCACTTCGCAAAGTGAATTGAAGTGTTGGAACAGACTGCTTATATTTCAGAAAAATGCATGTGAGTTGCTGTTGAATGCTTGTAGGTAGCTTAAGGCAGTTTCAAAGGAAAGTGATTTTCTCTGAAAGTACAGCCTTTAGAAAGTGAAGCAACCCTCCATTCACTTCGCACAGTGAATTGAAGTGTTGGAACAGACTGCTTCCCTTTCAGAGAAACTCATGTGAGTTGCTGGTAAATGCTTGTAAATAGTTTAAGGCAGTTTCAAAGGAAAGTGATTTTCTCTGAAAGTACAGCATTTAGAAAGTGAAGCAACACTCCATTCACTTTGCACTGTGAATTGAAGTGTTGGAACACACTGCTTCTCTTTCAGAGAAAGTCATGTGAGTTGCTGGTGAATGCTTATAAGTAGCTTAAGGCACTTTCAAAGGAAAGTGATTTTCTCTGAAAGTACAGCATTTAGAAAGTGAAGCAACACTCCATTCACTTCGCACAGTGACTTGAAGTGTTGGAACAGACTGCTTCTCTTTCAGAGAAACGCATGTGAGTTTCTTGTGAATGCTTGTAAGTAGCTTAAGGCAGTATCAAAGAAAGTGATTTTCTCTGAAAGTACAGCATTTAGAAAGTGCAGTAACACTCCAGTCACTTCGCACATGAATTGAAGTGTTGGAACAGACTGCCTCTCTTTCAGAGAAACTCATGTGAGTTGCTGGTGAATGCTTGTAAGTAGCTTAAGGTGCTATCAATGAATGTTATATTCTCTGAAAGCACAGCATTTAGAAAGTGAAGTAACACTCCATTCACTTCACACAGTGAATTGAAGTGTTGGAACAGACTGCTTCTCTTTCAGAGAAATGCATGTGAGATGCTGGTGAATGCTTGTAGGTAGCTTAAGGCAGTGTTAAAGGAAAGTGATATTTTCTGAAAGTACAGCATTTAGAAAGTGAAGCAACACTCCATTCACTTTACACAGTGAATTGAAGTGTGGGAACAGACTGCTTTTCTTTCAGAGAAACTCATGTGAGTTGCTGGTGAATGCTTGTAAGTAGCTTAAGGCAGTTTCAAAGGAAAGTGATTTTCTCTGAAAGTACAGCATTTAGAAAGTGAAGCAACCCTCCATTCACTTCGCACAGTGAATTGAACTGTTGGAACAGACTGCTTCTCTTTCAAAGAAATGCATGTGAGTTTCTTGTGAATGCTTATAATTATTTTAAGGCACTTTCAAAGAAAGTGATTTTCTCTGAAATTACAGCATTTAGAAAGTGAAGCAACACTCCATTCACTTCGCAAAGTGAATTGAAGTGTTGGAACAGACTGCTTCTATTTCAGAAAAATGCATGTGAGTTGCTGTTGAATGCTTGTAGGTAGCTTAAGGCAGTTTCAAAGGAAAGAGATTTTCTATGAAAGTACAGCATTTAGAAAGTGAAGCAACCCTCCATTCACTTCGCACAGTGAATTGAAGTGTTGGAACAGACTGCTTCCCTTTCAGAGAAACTCATGTGAGTGCTGGTGAATGCTTGTAAATAGTTTAAGGCAGTTTCAAAGGAAAGTGATTTTCTCTGAAAGTACAGCATTTAGAAAGAGAAGCAACACTCCATTCATTTTGCACTATGAATTGAAGTGTTGGAACAGACTGCTTCTCTTTCAGAGAAAGTCATGTGAGTTGCTGGTGAATGCTTGTAAGTAGCTTAAGGCACTTTCAAAGGAAAGTGATTTTCTCTGAAAGTACAGCATTTAGAAAGTGAAGCAACACTCCATTCACTTCGCACAGTGAATTGAAGTGTTGGAACAGACTGCTTCTCTTTCAGAGAAACGCATGTGAGTTTCCTGTGAATGCTTGTAAGTAGCTTAAGGCAGTATCAAAGGAAAGTGATTTTCTCTGAAAGTACAGCATTTAGAAAGTGAAGTAACACTCCAGTCACTTCGCACAGTGAATTGAAGTGTTGGAACAGACTGCCTCTCTTTCAGAGAAACTCATGTGAGTTGCTGGTGAATGCTTGTAAGTAGCTTAAGGCGCTATCAATGAATGTTATTTTCTCTGAAAGTACAGCATGTAGAAAGTGAAGCAACACTCCATTCACTTCGCACAGTGAATTGAAATGTTGGAACAGACTGCTTCTATTTCAGAGAAACTCATGTGAGTTGCTGGTGAATGCTTGTAAGTAGCTTAAGGCAGTTTCAAAGGATAGTGATTTTCTCTGAAAGTACAGCATTTACAAAGTGAATCAACATTCCGTTCACTTCACACAGTGCATTGATGTGTTGGAACAGACTGCTTCTCTTTCAGAGAAATGCATGTTAGTTTCTTGTGAATGCTTGTAAGTAGCTTAAGGCAGTTTCAAAGGAAAGTGATTTTCTCTGAAAGTACAGCATTTAGAAAGTGAAGCAACACTCCATTCACTTTGCACTCTGAATTGAAGTGTTGGAACAGACTGCTTCTCTTTCAGAGAAAGTCATGTGAGTTGCTGGTGAATGCTTGTAAGTAGCTTAAGGCACTTTCAAAGGAAAGTGATTTTCTCTGAAAGTACAGCATTTAGAAAGTGAAGCAACACTCCATTCACTTCGCACAGTGAATTGAAGTGTTGGAAAAGACTGCCTCTCTTTCAGAGAAACGCATGTGAGTTTCTTGTGAATGCTTGTAAGTAGCTTAAGGCAGTATCAAAGAAAAGTGATTTTCTCTGAAAGTACAGCATTTAGAAAGTGAAGTAACACTCCAGTCATTTCGCACAGTGAATTGAAGTGTTGGAACAGACTGCCTCTCTTTCAGAGAAACTCATGTGAGTTGCTGGTGAATGCTTGTAAGTAGCTTAAGGCGCTATCAATGAATGTTATTTTCTCTGAAAGTACAGCATGTAGAAAGTGAAGCAACACTCCATTCACTTCGCACAGTGAATTGAAGTGTTTGAACAGACTGCTTCTATTTCAAAAAAATGCATGTGAGTTTCTTGTGAATGCTTATTATTATTTTAAGGCACTTTCAAAGAAAGTGACTTTCTCTGAAATTACAGCATTTAGAAAGTGAAGCAACACTCCATTCACTTCGCACAGTGAATTGAAGTGTTGGAACAGACTGCTTCTATTTCAGAAAAATGCATTTGAGTTGCTGTTGAATGCTTGTAGGTAGCTTAAGGCAGTTTCAAAGGAAAGTGATTTTCTCTGAAAGTACAGCATTTAGAAAGTGAAGCAACCCGCCATTCACTTCGCACAGTGAATTGAAGTGTTGGAACAGACTGCTTCCCTTTCAGAGAAACTCATGTGAGTTCCTGGTGAATGCTTGTAAATAGTTTAAGGCAGTTTCAAAGGAAAGTGATTTTCTCTGAATGTACAGCATTTAGAAAGTGACACAACACTCCATTTTCTTTGCACTGTGAATTGAAGTGTTGGAACAGACTGCTTCTCTTTCAGAGAAGGTCATGTGAGTTGCTGGTGAATGCTTGTAAGTAGCTTAAGGCACTTTCAAAGGAAAGTGATTTTCTCTGAAAGAACAGCATTGAGAAAGTGAAGCAACACTCCATTCACTTCGCACAGTGAATTGAAGTGTTGGAACAGACTGCTTCTCTTTCAGAGAAACGCATGTGAGTTTCTTCCTAATGCTTGCAAGTAGCTTAAGGCAGTTTCAAAGGAAAGTGATTTTCTCTGAAAGTACAGCATTTAGAAAGTGAAGCAACCCTCCATTCACTTCGCACAGTGAATTGAACTGTTGGAACAGACTGCTTCTCTTTCAAAGAAATGCATGTGAGTTTCTTGTCAATGCTTATAATTATTTTAAGGCACTTTCAAAGAAAGTGATTTTCTCTGAAATTACAGCATTTAGAAAGTGAAGCAACACTCCATTCACTTCGCAAAGTGAATTGAAGTGTTGGAACAGACTGCTTCTATTTCAGAAAAATGCATGTGAGTTGCTGTTGAATGCTTGTAGGTAGCTTAAGGCAGTTTCAAAGGAAAGAGATTTTCTATGAATGTACAGCATTTAGAAAGTAAAGCAACCCTCCATTCACTTCACACAGTGAATTGAAGTGTTGGAACAGACTGCTTCCCTTTCAGAGAAACTCATGTGAGTTGCTGGTAAATGCTTGTAAATCGTTTAAGGCAGTTTCAAAGAAAAGTGATTTTCTCTGAAAGTACAGCATTTAGAAAGAGAAGCAACACTCCATTCATTTTGCACTGTGAATTGAATTGTTGGATCAGACTGCTTCTCTTACAGAGAAAGTCATGTGAGTTGCTGGTGAATGCTTGTAAGTAGTTTAAGGCACTTTCAAAGGAAAGTGATTTTCTCTGAAAGTACAGCATTTAGAAAGTGAAGCAACACTCCATTCACTTCGCACAGTGAATTGAAGTGTTGGAAAAGACTGCCTCTCTTTCAGAGAAACGCATGTGAGTTTCTTGTGAATGCTTGTAAGTAGCTTAAGGCAGTACAAAATAAAAGTGATTTTCTCTGAAAGTACAGCATTTAGAAAGTGAAGTAACACTCCAGTCACTTCGCACAGTGAATTGAAGTGTTGTAAAAGACTGCCTCTCTTTCAGAGAAACTCATGTGAGTTGCTGGTGAATGCTTGTAAGTAGCTTAAGGCGCTATCAATGAATGTTATTTTCTCTGAAAGATCAGCAGGTAGAAAGTGAAGCAACACTCCATTCTCTTCGCACAGTGAATTGAAGTGTTGGAACAGACTGCTTCTCTTTCAGAGAAATGTATGTGAGTTGCTGGTGAATGCTTGTAAGTAGCTTAAGGCAGTTTCAAAGGAAAGTGATTTTCTCTGAATGCACAGCATTTAGAAAGTGAAGTAACACTATATTCACTTAACACAGTGAATTGAAGTGTTGGAACAGACTGCTTCTCTTTCAGAGAAATGCATGTGAGATGCTGGTGAATGCTTGTAGGTAGCTTAAGGCAGTGTCAAAGGAAAGTGATATTTTCTGAAAGTACAGCATTTAGAAAGTGAAGCAACACTCCATTCACTTTACACAGTGAATTGAAGTGTTGGAACAGACTGCTTTTCTTTCAGAGAAACTCATGTGAGTTGCTGGTGAATGCTTGTAGGTAGCTTAAGGCAGTTTCAAAGGAAAGTGATTTTCTCTGAAAGTACAGCATTTAGAAAGTGAAGCAACCCTCCATTCACTTCGCACAGTGAATTGAACTGTTGGAACAGACTGCTTCTCTTTCAAAGAAATGCATGTGATTTTCTTGTGAATGCTTATAATTATTTTAAGGCACTTTCAAAGAAAGTGATTTTCTCTGAAATTACAGTATTTAGAAAGTGAAGCAACACTCCATTCACTTCGCACAGTGAATTGAAGTGTTGGAACAGACTGCTTCTATTTCAGAAAAATGCATGTGAGTTGCTGTTGAATGCTTGTAGGTAGCTTAAGGCAATTTCAAAGGAAAGAGATTTTCTATGAAAGTACAGCATTTAGAAAGTAAAGCAACCCTCCATTCACTTCGCACAGTGAATTGAAGTGTTGGAACAGACTGCTTCCCTTTCAGAGAAACTCATGTGAGTTGCTGGTAAATACTTGTAAATAGTTTTAGGCAGTTTCAAAGGAAAGTGATTTTCTCTGAAAGTACAGCATTTAGAAAGTGAAGCAACACTCCATTCACTTCACACAGTGAATTGAAGTGTTGGAAAAGACTGCCTCTCTTTCAGAGAAACGCATGTGAGTTTCTTGTGAATGCTTGTAAGTAGCTTAAGACAGTATCAAAGAAAAGTGATTTTCTCTGAAAGTACAGCATTTAGAAAGTGAAGTAACACTCCAGTCACTTCGCACAGTGAATTGAAGTGTTGTAAAAGACTGCCTCTCTTTCAGAGAAACTCATGTGAGTTGCTGGTGAATGCTTGTAAGTAGCTTAAGGCGCTATCAATGAATGTTATTTTCTCTGAAAGTACAGCATGTAGAAAGTGAAGCAACACTCCATTCACTTCGCACAGTGAATTGAAGTGTTGGAACAGACTGCTTCTATTTCAAAGAAATGCATGTGAGTTTCTTGTGAATGCTTATAATTATTTTAAGGCACTTTCAAAGAAAGTGACTTTCTCTGAAAGTACAGCATTTAGAAAGTGAAGCAACACTCCATTCATTTCGCACAGTGAAATGAAGTGTTGGAACAGACTGCTTCTCTTTCAGAAAAATGCATGTGAGTTGCTGTTGAATGCTTGTAGGTAGCTTAAGGCAGTTTTAAAGGAAAGTGATTTTCTCTGAAAGTACAGCATTTAGAAAGTGAAGCAACCCTCCATTCAATTCGCACAGTGAATTGAAGTGTTGGAACAGACTGCTTCCCTTTCAGAGAAACTCATGTGAGTTGCTGGTAAATGCTTTTAAATAGTTTTAGGCAGTTTCAAAGGAAAGTGATTTTCTCTGAAAGTACAGCATTTAGAAAGAGAAGCAACACTCCATTCATTTTGCACTGTGAATTGAAGTGTTGGAACAGACTGCTTCTCTTTCAGAGAAAGTCATGTGAGTTGCTGGTGAATGCTTGTAAGTAGTTTAAGGCACTTTCAAAGGAAAGTGATTTTCTCGGAAAGTACAGCATTTAGAAAGTGAAGCAACACTCCATTCACTTCGCACAGTGAATTGAAGTGTTGGAAAAGACTGCCTCTCTTTCAGAGAAACGCATGTGAGTTTCTTGTGAATGCTTGTAAGTAGCTTAAGGCAGTATCAAAGAAAAGTGATTTTCTCTGAAAGTACAGCATTTAGAAAGTGAAGTAACACTCCAGTCACTTCGCACAGTGAATTGAAGTGTTGTAAAAGACTGCCTCTCTTTCAGAGAAACTCATGTGAGTTGCTGGTGAATGCTTGTAAGTAGCTTAAGGCGCTATCAATGAATGTTATTTTCTCTGAAAGTACAGCATGTAGAAAGTGAAGCAACACTCCATTCACTTCGCACAGTGAATTGAAGTGTTGGAACAGTCTGCTTCTATTTCAAAGAAATGCATGTGAGTTTCTTGTGAATGCTTATAATTATTTTAAGGCACTTTCAAAGAAAGTGACTTTCTCTGAAATTACAGCATTTAGAAAGTGAAGCAACACTCCATTCACTTCGCACAGTGAATTGAAGTGTTGGAACAGACTGCTTCTATTTCAGAAAAATGCATGTGAGTTGCTGTTGAATGCTTGTAGGTAGCTTAAGGCAGTTTTAAAGGAAAGTGATTTTCTCTGAAAGTACAGCATTTAGAAAGTGAAGCAACCCTCCATTCACTTCGCACAGTGAATTGAAGTGTTGGAAAAGACTGCCTCTCTTTCAGAGAAACGCATGTGAGTTTCTTGTGAATGCTTGTAAGTAGCTTAAGACAGTATCAAAGGAAAGTGATTTTCTCTGAAAGTACAGCATTTAGAAAGTGAAGTAACACTCCATTCACTTCGCAGAGTGAATTGAAGAGTAGGAACAGACTGCGTCTCTTTCAGAGAAACTCATGTGAGTTGCTGGTGAATGCTTGTAAGTAGCTTAAGGCGCTATCAATGAAAGTTATTTTCTCTGAAAGTACAGCATGTAGAAAGTGAAGCAACACTCCATTCACTTCGCACAGTGAATTCAAGTGTTGGAACAGACTGCTTCTCGTTCAGAGAAATTCATGTGAGATGCTGGTAAATGCTTGTAGGTAGCTTAAGGCAGTGTCAAAGGAAAGTGATTTTTTCTGAAAGTACAACATTTAGAAAGTGAAGCAACACTCCATTCACTTTGCATAGTGAATTGAAGTGTTGGAACAGACTGCTTCTCTTTCAGAGAAACTCATGTGAGTTGCTGGTGAATGCTTGTAAGTAGCTTCAGGCAGTTTCAAAGGAAAGTGATTTTCTCTGTAAGTACAGCATTTAGAAAGTGAAGCAACACTCCATTCATTTCGCACAGTGAATTGAAGTGTTGGAACAAACTGCTTCTCTTTCAGAGAAATGTATGTGAGTTGCTGGTGAATGCTTGTAAGTAGCTTAAGGCAGTTTCAAAGGAAAGTGATTTTCTCTGAAAGTACAGCATTTAGAAAGAGAAACAACAACACATTTACTTCGCACAATGAATTGAATTGTTGGAACAGACTGCTTCTCTTTCAGAGAAACGCATGTGAGTTTCTTGTGAATGCTTGTAAGTAGCTTAAGGCAGTATCAAAGGAAAGTGATTTTCTCTGAAAGTACAGCATTTAGAAAGTGAAGTAACACTCCATTCACTTCGCACAGTGAATTGAAGTGTAGGAACAGACTGAGTCTCTTTCAGAGAAACTCATGTGAGTTGCTGGTGAATGCTTGTAAGTAGCTTAAGGCGCTATCAATGAAAGTTTTTTTCTCTGAAAGTACAGCATGTAGAAAGTGAAGGAACACTCCATTCACTTTGCACAGTGAATTCAAGTGTTGGAACAGACTGCTTCTCTTTCAGAGAAACTCATGTGAGTTGCTGGTGAATGCTTGTAAGTAGCTTAAGGCAGTTTCAAAGGACAGTGATTTTCTCTGAAAGTACAGCATTTAGAAAGTGAATCAACATTCCATTCACTTCACACAGTGAATTGATGTGTTGGAACACACTGCTTCTCTTTCAGAGAAACGCATGTGAGTTTCTTGTGAATGCTTGTAAGTAGCTTAAGGCAGTATCAAAGGAAAGTGATTTTCTCTGAAAGTACAGCATTTAGAAAGTTAAGCAACACTCCATTCACTTCGCACAGTGAATTGAAGTGTTGGAACAGACTGCTTCTCTTTCAGAGAAATATATGTGAGTTGCTGGTGAATGCTTGTAAGTAGCTTAAGGCAGTTTCAAAGTAAAGTGATTTTCTCTGAAAGCACAGCATTTAATAAGTGAAGTAACATTCCATTCACTTCGCACAGTGAATTGAAGTGTTGGAACAGAGTGCTTCTCTTTCAGAGAAACGCATGTGAGTTTCTTGTGAATGCTTGTAAGTAACTTAAGGCACATTCAAAGGAAAGTGATTTTCTCTGTAACTACAGCATTTATAAAGTGAAGTAACACTCCATTGACTTTGCACAGTGAATTGAAGTGTTGGAACAGACTGCTTCTCTTTCAGAGAAATTCATGTGAGATGCTGTTGAATGCTTGTAGGTAGCTTAAGGCAGTGTCAAAGGAAAGTGATTTTTTCTGAAAGAACAATATTTAGAAAGTGAAGCAACACTCCATTCACGTTGCACAGTGAATTGAAGTTTTGGATCAGACTGCTTCTATTTCAGAGAAACTCATGTGAGTTTCTTGTGAATGCTTGTAAGTAGCTTAAGGCAGTTTCAAAGGAAAGTGATTTTCTCTGAAAGTACAGCATTTAGAAAAAGAAACAACAAAACATTTACTTCGCACAATGAATTGAAGTGTTGGAACTGACTGCTTCTCTTTCAGAGAAACTCATGTGATTTGCTGGTGAATGCTTGTAAGTAGCTTAAGGTACTTTGAAAGGAAAGTGATTTTCTCTGAGAGTACAGCATGTAGAAAGTGACGCAACACTCCATTCACTTCGCACAGTGAATTGAAGAGTTGGAACAGACTGCTTCTCTTTCAGAGAAACTCATGTGAGTTGCTGGTGAATGCTTGTAAGTAGTTTAAGGCACATTCAAAGGAAAGTGATTTTCTCTGTAACTGCAGCATTTATAAAGTGAAGTAACACTCCATTGACTTTTCACAGTGAATTGAAGTGTTGGAACAGACTGCTTCTCTTTCAGAGAAATTCATGTGAGATGCTGTTGAATGCTTGTAGGTAGCTTAAGGCAGTGTCAAAGGAAAGTGATTTTTTCTGAAAGAACAACATTTAGAAAGTGAAGCAACACTCCATTCACTTTGCACAGTGAATTGAAGTTTTGGAACAGACTGCTTCTATTTCAGAGAAACTCATGTGAGTTGCTGGTGAATGCTTGTAAGTAGCTTAAGGCAGTTTCAAAGGAAAGTGATTTTCTCTGAAAGTACAGCATTTAGAAAGTGAAGCAACACTCCATTCATTTTGCACAGTGAATTGAAGTGTTGAAAAAACTGCTTCTCTTTCAGAGAAATGTTTGTGAGTTGCTGGTGAATGCTTGTAAGTAGCTTAAGGCAGTTTCAAAGGAAAGTGATTTTCTCTGAAAGTACAGCATTTAGAAAGAGAAACAACAACACATATACTTTGCACAATGAATTGAAGTGTTGGAACAGACATCTTGTCTTTCAGAGAAACGCATGTGAGTTTCTTGTGAATGCTTGTAAGTAGCTTAAGGCACTTTCAAAGGAAAGTGATTTTCTCTGAAAGGACAGCATTTAGAAAGAGAAGCAACACTCCATTTAATTCGCACAGTGAATTGAAGTGTTGGAACAGACTACTTCTCTTTCAGAGAAACGCATGTGAGTTTTTCGTGAATGCTTGTAAGTAGCTTAAGGCACTTTCAAAGGAAAGTATTTTTCTCTGAAAGGACAGCATTTAGAAAGTGAAGCAACACTTCATTCACTACGCACAGTAAATTGAAGTGTTGGAACAGACTACTTCTCTTTCAGAGAAACGAATGTGAGTTTCTTGTGAATGTTTGTAAGTAGCTTAAGGAACTTTCAAAGGAAAGTGATTTTCTCTGAAAGGACAGCATTTAGAAAGTGAAGCAACACTCCATTCACTTAGCAGAGTGAATTGAATTGTTGGAACAGACTGCTTTTCTTTCAGAGAGAAAATTGTGAGTTTCTTGTGAATGCTTGTAAGTCGCTTAAGGCAGTTTCAAAAAAGAGTGATTTTCTCTAAAAGGACAGCATTTAGAAAGTGAAGCAACACTCCATACAGTACGCACTGTGAATTGAAGTGTTGAAACAGACTGCTTCTCTTTCAGAGAAACGGATGTGAGTTTTTTGTGAATGCTTGTGAGTAGCTTAAGGCACTTTCAAAGGAAAGTGATTTTCTCTGAAAGGACAGCATTTAGAAAGTGAAGCAACACTCCATTCACTTCGCACTGCGAATTGAAGAGTTGGAACAGACTGCTTCTCTTTCAGAGAAACGCATGTTAATTTGTGTTCAATGCTTGTAAGTAGCTTAAGGCACTTTCAAAGGAAAGTGATTTTCTCTGAAAGGACAGCATTTAGAAAGTGAAGCAACACTCCATTCACTTTGCACAGTGAATTGAAGTGTTGGAACAGACTGCTTCTCTTTCAGAGAAACAGATGTGAGTTTCTTGGGAATTCTTGTAAGTAGCTTAAGGCAGTTTCAAAAGAGATTGATTTTCTCTAAAAGGAGAGCATTTAGAAAGTGAAGCAACACTCCATTCACTTCGCACAGTGAATTGAAGTGTTGGAACAGACTGCTTCTCTTTCAGAAAAATGCATGTGAGTTTCTTATGAATGCTTGTAAGTAGCTTAAGGCACTTTCAAAGGAAAGTGATTTTCTCTGAAAGGACAGAATGTAGAAAGTGAAGCAACACTCCATTCACTACGCACAGTCAATTGAAGTGATGGAAAAGATTACTTCTCTTTTAGAGAAACGGATGTGAGTTTTTTGTGAATGCTTGTAAGTAGCTTAAGGCACGTTCAAAGGAAAGTGATTTTCTCTGAAAGGACAGCATTTAGAAAGTGAAGCAACACTCCATTCACTTCGCACACTGAATTGAAGTGTTGGAATAGACTGCTTCTCTTTCAGAGAAACGCATGTGAATTTCTGTTGAATGCTTGTAAGTAGCTTAAGGCACATTCAAAGGAAAGTGATTTTCTCTGAAAGGACAGCATTTAGAAAGTGAAGCAACACTCCATTCACTTCGCACAGTGAATTGAAGTGTTGGAAAAGACTGCTTCTCTTTCAGAGAAAGAGATGAGAGTTTCTTGTGAATGCTTATAAGTAGCTTAAGGCAGTTTCAAAAGAGAGTGATTTTCTCTAAAAGGAGAGCATTTAGATAGTGAAGCAACACTCCATTCACTTTGCACAGTGTATTGAAGTGTTGGAACAGACTGCTTCTCTTTCAGAGAAACGCATGTGAATTTCTGCTGAATTCTTGTAAGCAGCTTAAGGCACTTTCAAAAGAAAGTGATTATCTCTCAAAGGACAGCATTTAGGAAGTGAAGCAACAATCCATTCACTTCACACAGTGAATTGAAGTGTTGGAACAGACTGCTTCACTTTCAGAGAAACGCATGTGAATTTCTGCTGAATTCTTGTAAGCAGCTTAAGGCACTTTCAAAGGAAAGTGATTTTCTCTGAAAGGGCAGCATTTAGAAAGTGAAGCAACACTCCATTCACTTCGCACAGTGAATTGAAGCGTTGGAACAGACTGCTTCTCTTTCAGAAAAATGCATGAGAGTTTCTTTTGAATGCTTGTAAGTAGCTTAAGGCTCTTTCAAAGGAAAGTGATTTTCTCTGAAAGGACAGCATTTAGAAAGTGAAGCAACACTCCATTCACTACACACAGTGAATTGAAGTGTTGGAACAGACTGCTTCTCTTTCAGAAAAATGCATGTGAGTTTCTAGTGAATGCTTGTAAGTAGCTTAATGCAGTTTCAAAAGGGAGTGATTTTCTCTAAAAGGAGAGCAGTTAGAAAGTGAAGCAACACTCCATTCACTTTGCACAGTGAATGGAAGTGTTGGAAGAGACTGCTTCTCTTTCAGAGAAATGCATGTGAGTTTCTTGTGAATGCTTGTAAGTAGCCTAAGGCACTTTCAAAGGAAAGTGATTTTCTCTGAAAGGACAGCATATAGAAAATGAAACAACACTCCATTCATTACGCACAGTGAATTGAAGTGTTGGAACAGACTACTTCTCTTTTAGAGAAACGGATGTGAGTTTTTTGTGAATGCTTGTAAGTAACTTAAGGCACTTTCAAAGGAAAGTGATTTTCTCTGAAATGACTGCATTTAGAAAGTGAAGCCACACTCCATTCACTTCGCACAGTGAATTGAAGTGTTGGAACAGACTACTTCTCTTTTAGAGAAACGGATGTGAGTTTTTTGTGAATGCTTGGAAGTACCTTAAGGCACTTTCAAAGGAAAGTGATTTTCTCTGAAAGGACAGCATTTAGAAAGTGAAGCAACACTCCATTCACTTCGCACAATGAATTGAAGTGTTGGAACAGACTGCTTCTCTTTCAGAGTAACGCATGTGAATTTCTGCTGAAATCTTGTAAGCAACTTAAGGCACTTTCAAAGGAAAGTGATTTTCTCTGAAAGGACAGCATTTAGAAAGTGAAGCAACACTCCATTCACTTCGCACAGTGAATTGAAATGTTGGAACAGACTGCTTCTCTTTCAGAGAAAAGCATGTGAATTTCTGTTAAATGCTTGTAAGTAGCTTAAGGCACTTTCAAAGGAAAGTGATTTTCTCTGAAATGACAGCATTTAGAAAGTGAAGCCACACTCCATTCACTTCGCACAGTGAATTGAAGTGTTCGAACAGACTTCATCACTTTCAGAAAACGCATGTGAATTTCTGTTAAATGCTTGTAAGTAGCTTAAGGCACTTTCAAAGGAAAGTGATTTTCTCTGAAAGGACAGCATTTAGAAAGTGAAGCAACACTCCATTCACTACGCACAGTGAATTGAAGTGTTGGAACAGACTACTTCTCTTTCAGAGAAACGGATGTGAGTTTTTTGTGAATGCTTGTAAGTAGCTTAAGGCACTTTCAAAGGAAAGTGATTTTCTCTGAAAGGACAGTATTTAGAAAGTGAAGCAACACACCATTCACTTCGCACAGTGAATTAAAGTGTTGAAACAGACTGCTTCTTTTTCAGAAAAATGCATGTGTGTTTCTTGTGAATGCTTGTAAGTAGCTTAAAGCACTTACAAAGGAGGTGATTTTCTCTGAAAGGACAGCATTTAGAAAGTGAAGCAACACTCCATTCACTACGCACAGTGAATTGAAGTGTTGGAAAAGACTACTTCTCTTTCAGAGGAACGGATGTGAGTTTTTTGTGAATGCTTGTAAGTAGCTTAAGGCACTTTCAAAGGAAAGTGATTATCTCTAAAAGGACAGCATTTAGGAAGTGAAGCAACAATCCATTCACTTCGCACAGTGAATTGAAGTGTTGGAACAGACTGCTTCTCTTTCAGAGAAACACATGTGAATTTCTGCTGAATTCTTGTAAGCAGCTTAAGGCACTTTCAAAGGAAAGTGATTTTCTCTGAAAGGACAGCATTTAGAAAGTGAAGCAACACTCCATTCACTAGGCACAGTGAATTGAAGTGTTGGAACAGACTACTTCTCTTTCAGAGAAACAGATGTGAGTTTTTCGTGAGTGCTTGTATGTAGCTTAAGGCACTTTCAAAGAAAGTGATTTTCTCTGAAAGGACAGCATTTAGAAAGTGAAGCAACACTCCATTCACTTCGCACAGTGAATTGAAGTGTTGGAACAGACTGCATCACTTTCAGAGAAACGCATGTGAATTTCTGTTTAATGCTTGTAAGTAGCTTAAGGCACTTTCAAAGGAAAGTGATTTTCTCTGAAAGGACAGCATTTAGAAAGTGAAGCAACACTCCATTCACTTCGCACAGTGAATTGAAGTGTTGGAACAGACTGCTTCTATTTGAGAAAAATGCATGAGAGTTTCTTTTGAATGCTTGTAAGTAGCTTAAGGCTCTTTCAAAGGAAAGTGATTTTCTCTGAAAGGACAGCATTTAGAAAGTGAAGCATCAATCCATTCACTACACACAGTGAATTGAAGTGTTGGAACAGACTGCTTCTCTTTCAGAAAAATGCATGTGAGTTTCTAGTGAATGCTTGTAAGTAGCTTAAGGCAGTTTCAAAAGGGAGTGATTTTCTCTAAAAGGAGAGCAGTTAGAAAGTGAAGCAACACTCCATTCTCTTCGCACAGTGAATTGAAGTGTTGAAACAGACTGCTTCTCTTTCAGAGAAATGCATGTGAGTTTCTTGTGAATGCTTGTAAGTAGCTTAAGGCACTTTAAAAGTAAAGTGATTTTCTCTGAAAGGACAGCATATAGAAAATGAAACACCACTCCATTCATTACGCACAGTGAATTGAAGTGTTGGAACACACTACTTCTCTTTTAGAGAAACGGATGTGAGTTTTTTGTGAATGCTTGTAAGTAGCTTAAGGCACTTTCAAAGGAAAGTGATTTTGTCTGAAAAGACTGCATTTAGAAAGTGAAGCCACACTCCATTCACTTCGCACAGTGAATTGAAGTGTTGGAACAGACTGCTTCTCTTTCAGAATAATGCATGTGAGTGTCTTGCGATTGCTTGTAAGTAGCTTAAGGCAGTTTCAAAAGAGAGTGATTTTCTCTAAATGGAGAGCATTTAGAAAGTGAAGCAACACACCATTCACTTCCCAAAGTGAATTGAAGTGTTGGAACAGACTGCTTCTCTTTCAGAAAAATGCATGTGAGTTTCTTGTGAATGCCTGTAAGTAGCTTAAGGCACTTTCAAAGGAAAGTGATTTTCTCTGAAAGGACAGCATTTAGAAAGTGAGGCAACACTCCATTCACTACGCACAGTGAATTGAAGTGTTGGAACAGACTACTTCTCTTTCAGAGAAACGGATGTGAGTTTGTTGTGAATGCTTGGAAACAGCTTAAGGCACTTTCAAAGGAAAGTGATTTTCTCTGAAAGGACAGCATTTGGAAAGTGAAGCAACACTCCATTCACTTCGCACACTGAATTGAAGTGTTGGAACAGACTGCTTCTTTTTCAGAGAAAAGCATGTGAATTTCTGTTAAATGCTTGTAAGTAGCTTAAGGCAATTTCAAAGGAAAGTGATTTTCTCTGAAAGGACAGCATTTAGAAAGTGAAGCCACACTCCATTCACTTCGCACAGTGAATTGAATTGTTGGAACAGACTGCTTCTCTTTCAGAGTAACGCATGTGAATTTCTGCTGAATTCTTGTAAGCAACTTAAGGCACTTTCAAAGGAAAGTGATTTTCTCTGAAATGACTGCATTTAGAAAGTGAAGCCACACTCCATTCACTTCGCACAGTGAATTGAAGTGTTGGAACAGACTGCTTCTCTTTCAGAAAAATGCATGTGAATGTCTTGTGAATGCTTGTAAGTAGCTTAAGGCAGTTTCAAAAGAGAGTGATTTTCTCTAAAAGGAGAGCATTTAGAAAGTGAAGCAACACACCATTCACTTCCCACAGTGAATTGAAGTGTTGGAACAGACTGCTTCTCTTTCAGAGAAATGCATGTGAGTTTCTTGTGAATGCTTGTAAGTAGCTTAAGGCACTTTCAAAGGAAAGTGATTTTCTCTGAAAGGACAGCGTATAGAAAATGAAACAACACTCCATTCATTACGCACAGTGAATTGAAGTGTTGGAACAGACTGCTTCTCTTTCAGAAAAATGCATGTGAGTTTCTTGTGAATGCTTGTAGGTAGCTTAAGGCACTTTCAAAGGAAAGTGATTTTCTCTGAAATGACTGCATTTAGAAAGTGAAGCAACACTCCATTCACTTAGCACAGTGAATTGAATTTTTGGAACAGACTGCTTTTCTTTCAGAGAGAAAATTGTGAGTTTCTTGTGAATGCTTGTAAGTCGCTTAAGGCAGTTTCAAAAAAGAGTGATTTTCTCTAAAAGGACAGCATTTAGAAAGTGAAGCAACACTCCATTCAGTACGCACTGTGAATTGAAGTGTTGAAACAGACTGCTTCTCTTTCAGAGAAACGGATGTGAGTTTTTTGTGAATGCTTGTGAGTAGCTTAAGGCACTTTCAAAGGAAAGTGATTTTCTCTGAAAGGACAGCATTTAGAAAGTGAAGCAACACTCCATTCACTTCGCACTGCGAATTGAAGAGTTGGAACAGACTGCTTCTCTTTCAGAGAAACGCATGTTAATTTGTGTTCAATGCTTGTAAGTAGCTTAAGGCACTTTCAAAGGAAAGTGATTTTCTCTGAAACTACAGCATTTAGAATGTCAAGGAACACTCCATTCACTTCTCACAGTGAATTGAAGTGTTGGAACAGACTGCTTCTCTTTCAGAGAAATGCATGTGAGTTTCTTGTGAATGCTTGTAAGTAGCTTAAGGCACTTTCAAAGGAAAGTGATTTTCTCTGAAAGGACAGCACATAGAAAATGAAACAAAACTCCATTCATTACGCACAGTGAATTGAAGTGTTGGAACAGACTACTTCTCTTTTAGAGAAACGGATGTGAGTTTTTTGTGAATGCTTGTAAGTAGCTTAAGGCACTTTCAAAGGAAAGTGATTTTCTCTGAAATGACTGCATTTAGAAAGTGAAGCCACACTCCATTCACTTCGCACAGTGAATTGAAGCGTTGGAACAGACTACATCACTTTCACAAAACGCATGTGAATTTCTGTTAAATGCTTGTAAGTAGCTTAAGGCACTTTCAAAGGAAAGTGATTTTCTCTGAAAGGACAGCATTTAGAAAGTGAAGCAACACTCCATTCACTACGCACAGTGAATTGAAGTGTTGGAACAGACTACTTCTCTTTCAGAGAAACGGATGTGAGTTTTTTGTGAATGCTTGGAAGTAGCTTAAGGCACTTTCAAAGGAAAGTGATTTTCTCTGAAAGGACAGTATTTAGAAAGTGAAGCAACACACCATTCACTTCGCACAGTGAATTAAAGTGTTGAAACAGACTGCTTCTTTTTCAGAAAAATGCATGTGTGTTTCTTGTGAATGCTTGTAAGTAGCTTAAAGCACTTACAAAGGAGGTGATTTTCTCTGAAAGGACAGCATTTAGAAAGTGAAGCAACACTCCATTCACTACGCACAGTGAATTGAAGTGTTGTAAAAGACTACTTCTCTTTCAGAGGAACGGATGTGAGTTTTTTGTGAATGCTTGTAAGTAGCTTAAGGCACTTTCAAAGGAAAGTGATTATCTCTAAAAGGACAGCATTTAGGAAGTGAAGCAACAATCCATTCACTTCGCACAGTGAATTGAAGTGTTGGAACAGACTGCTTCTCTTTCAGAGAAACGCATGTGAATTTCTGCTGAATTCTTGTAAGCAGCTTAAGGCACTTTCAAAGGAAAGTGATTTTCTCTGAAAGGACAGCATTTAGAAAGTGAAGCAACACTCCATTCACTAGGCACAGAGAATTGAAGTGTTGGAACAGACTACTTCTCTTTCAGAGAAACAGATGTGAGTTTTTCGTGAGTGCTTGTATGTAGCTTAAGGCACTTTCAAAGAAAGTGATTTTCTCTGAAAGGACAGCATTCAGAAAGTGAAGCAACACTCCATTCACTTCGCACAGTGAATTGAAGTGTTGGAACAGACTGCATCACTTTCAGAGAAACGCATGTGAATTTCTGTTTAATGCTTGTAAGTAGCTTAAGGCACTTTCAAAGGAAAGTGATTTTCTCTGAAAGGACAGCATTTAGAAAGTGAAGCAACACTCCATTCACTTCGCACAGTGAATTGAAGCGTTGGAACAGACTGCTTCTCTTTAAGAAAAATGCATGAGAGTTTCTTTTGAATGCTTGTAAGTAGCTTAAGGCTCTTTCAAAGGAAAGTGATTTTCTCTGAAATGACAGCATTTAGAAAGTGAAGCAACACTCCATTCACTACACACAGTGAATTGAAGTGTTGGAACAGACTGCTTCTCTTTCAGAAAAATGCATGTGAGTTTCTAGTGAATGCTTGTAAGTAGCTTAATGCAGTTTCAAAACGGAGTGATTTTCTCTAAAAGGAGAGCAGTTAGAAAGTGAAGCAACACTCCATTCACTTCGCACAGTGAATTGATGTGTTGGAACAGACTGCTTCTCTTTCAGAGAAATGCATGTGAGTTTCTTGTGAATGCTTGTAAGTAGCTTAAGGCACTTTCAAAGGAAAGTGATTTTCTCTGAAAGGACAGCATATAGAAAATGAAACAAAACTCCATTCATTACGCACAGTGAATTGAAGTGTTGGAACAGACTACTTCTCTTTTAGAGAAACGGATGTGAGTTTTTTGTGAATGCTTGAAAGTAGCTTAAGGCACTTTCAAAGGAAAGTGATTTTCTCTGAAATGACTGCATTTAGAAAGTGAAGCCACACTCCATTCACTTCGCACAGTGAATTGAAGTGTTGGAACAGACTTCATCACTTTCACAAAACGCGTGTGAATTTCTGTTAAATGCTTGTAAGTAGCTTAAGGCACTTTCAAAGGAAAGTGATTTTCTCTGAAAGGACAGCATTTAGAAAGTGAAGAAACACTCCGTTCACTACACACAGTGAATTGAAGTGTTGGAACAGACTGCTTCTCTTTCAGAAAAATGCATGTGAGTTTCTAGTGAATGCTTGTAAGTAGCTTAAGGCAGTTTGAAAAGGGAGTGATTTTCTCAGAAAGGAGAGCAGTTAGAAAGTGAAGCAAACTCCATTCACTACGCACAGTGAATTGAAGTGTTGGAACTGACTGCATCACTTTCAGAGAAACGGATGTGAGTTTTTTGTGAATGCTTGTAAGTAGCTTAAGGCACTTTCAAAGGAAAGTGATTTTCTCTGAAAGTACAGCATTTAGAAAGTGAAGCAACACTCCATTCACTTCGCACAGTGAATTGAAGTGTTGGAACAGACTGCTTCTATTTGAGAAAAATGCATGAGAGTTTCTTTTGAATGCTTGTAAGTAGCTTAAGGCTCTTTCAAAGGAAAGTGATTTTCGATGAAAGGACAGCATTTAGAAAGTGAAGCAACAATCCATTCACTACACACAGTGAATTGAAGTGTTGGAACAGACTGCTTCTCTTTCAGAAAAATGCATGTGAGTTTCTAGTGAATGCTTGTAAGTAGCTTAAGGCAGTTTCAAAAGGGAGTGATTTTCTCTAAAAGGAGAGCAGTTAGAAAGTGAAGCAACACTCCATTCACTTCGCACAGTGAATTGAAGTGTTGAAACAGACTGCTTCTCTTTCAGAGAAATGCATGTGAGTTTCTTGTGAATGCTTGTAAGTAGCTTAAGGCACTTTAAAAGTAAAGTGATTTTCTCTGAAAGGACAGCATATAGAAATTGAAACAACACTCCATTCATTACGCACAGTGAATTGAAGTGTTGGAACACACTACTTCTCTTTTAGAGAAACGGATGTGAGTTTTTTGTGAATGATTGTAAGTAGCTTAAGGCACTTTCAAAGGAAAGTGATTTTCTCTGAAAAGACTGCATTTAGAAAGTGAAGCCACACTCCATTCACTTCGCACAGTGAATTGAAGTGTTGGAACAGACTGCTTCTCTTTCAGAATAATGCATGTGAGTGTCTTGCGATTGCTTGTAAGTAGCTTAAGGCAGTTTCAAAAGAGAGTGATTTTCTCTAAAAGGAGAGCATTTAGAAAGTGAAGCAACACACCATTCACTTCGCAAAGTGAATTGAAGTGTTGGAACAGACTGCTTCTCTTTCAGAAAAATGCATGTGAGTTTCTTGTGAATGCCTGTAAGTAGCTTAAGGCACTTTCAAAGGAAAGTGATTTTCTCTGAAAGGACAGCATTTAGACAGTGAGGCAAAACTCCATTCACTACGCACAGTGAATTGAAGTGTTGGAACAGACTACTTCTCTTTCAGAGAAACGGATGTGAGTTTTTTGTGAATGCTTGGAAGTAGCTTAAGGCACTTTCAAAGGAAAGTGATTTTCTCTGAAAGGACAGCATTTGGAAAGTGAAGCAACACTCCATTCACTTCGCACAGTGAATTGAAGTGTTGGAACAGACTGCTTCTTTTTCAGAGAAAAGCATGTGAATTTCTGTTAAATGCTTGTAAGTAGCTTAAGGCACTTTCAAAGGAAAGTGATTTTCTCTGAAAGGACAGCATTTAGAAAGTGAAGCCACACTCCATTCACTTCGCACAGTGAATTGAATTGTTGGAACAGACTGCTTCTCTTTCAGAGTAACGCATGTGAATTTCTGCTGAATTCTTGTAAGCAACTTAAGGCACTTTCAAAGGAAAGTGATTTTCTCTGAAATGACTGCATTTAGAAAGTGAAGCCACACGCCATTCACTTCGCACAGTGAATTGAAGTGTTGGAACAGACTGCTTCTCTTTCAGAAAAATGCATGTGAATGTCTTGTGAATGCTTGTAAGTAGCTTAAGGCAGTTTCAAAAGAGAGTGATTTTCTCTAAAAGGAGAGCATTTAGAAAGTGAAGCAACACACCATTCACTTCCCACAGTGAATTAAAGTGTTGGAACAGACTGCTTCTTTTTCAGAAAAATGCATGTGAGTTTCTTGTGAATGCTTGTAAGTAGCTTAAAGCACTTTCAAAGGAGGTGATTTTCTCTGAAAGGACAGCATTTAGAAAGTGAAGCAACACTCCATTCACTACGCACAGTGAATTGAAGTGTTGGAACAGACTGCTTCTCTTTCAGAAAAATGCATGTGAGTTTCTAGTGAATGCTTGTAAGTAGCTTAATGCAGTTTCAAAAGGGAGTGATTTTCTCTAAAAGGAGAGCAGTTAGAAAGTGAAGCAACACTCCATTCACTTCGCACAGTGAATTGAAGTGTTGGAACAGACTGCTTCTCTTTCAGAGAAATGCATGTGAGTTTCTTGTGAATGCTTGTAAGTAGCTTAAGGCACTTTCAAAGGAAAGTGATTTTCTCTGAAAGGACAGCATATAGAAAATGAAACAACACTCCATTCATTACGCACAGTGAATTGAAGTGTTGGAACAGACTACTTCTCTTTTAGAGAAACGGATGTGAGTTTTTTGTGAATGCTTGTAAGTAGCTTAAGGCACTTTCAAAGGAAAGTGATTTTCTCTGAAATGACTGCATGTAGAAAGTGAAGCCACACTCCATTCACTTCGCACAGTGAATTGAAGTGTTGGAACAGACTGCTTCTCTTTCAGAAAAATGCATGTGAGTGTCTTCTGAATGCTTGTAAGTATCTTAAGGCAGTTTTAAAAGAGAGTGATTTTCTCTAAAAGGAGAGCAGTTAGAAAGTGAAGCAACACACCATTCACTTCCCACAGTGAATGGAAGTGTTGGAACAGACTGCTTCTCTTTCAGAAAAATGCATGTGAGTTTCTTGTGAATACTTGTAAGTAGCTTAAGGCACTTTCAAAGGAAAGTGATTTTCTCTGAAAGGACAGCATTTAGAAAATGAAGCCACACTCCATTCACTTCGCACAGTGAATTGAAGTGTTGGAACAGACTGCTTCTCTTTCAGAATAGTGCATGTGAGTGTCTTGCGATTGCCTGTAAGTAGCTTTAGGCAGTTTCAAAAGAGAGTGATTTTCTCTAAAAGGAGAGCATTTAGAAAGTGAAGCAACACACCATTCACTTCGCAAAGTGAATTGAAGTGTTGGAACAGACTGCTTCTCTTTCAGAAAAATGCATGTGAGTTTCTTGTGAATGCCTGTAAGTAGCTTAAGGCACTTTCAAAGGAAAGTGATTTTCTCTGAAAGGACAGCATTTAGAAAGTGAGGCAACACTCCATTCACTACGCACAGTGAATTGAAGTGTTGGAACAGACTACTTCTCTTTCAGAGAAACGGATGTGAGTTTTTTGTGAATGCTTGGAAGTAGCTTAAGGCACTTTCAAAGGAAAGTGATTTTCTCTGAAAGGACAGCATTTGGAAAGTGAAGCAACACTCCATTCACTTCGCACAGTGAATTGAAGTGTTGGAACAGACTGCTTCTTTTTCAGAGAAAAGCATGTGAATTTCTGTTAAATGCTTGTAAGTAGCTTAAGGCACTTTCAAAGGAAAGTGATTTTCTCTGAAAGAACAGCATTTAGAAAGTGAAGCCACACTCCATTCACTTCGCACAGTGAATTGAAGCGTTGGAACAGACTGCTTCTCTTTCAGAGTAACGCATGTGAATTTCTGCTGAATTCTTGTAAGCAACTTAAGGCACTTTCAAAGGAAAGTGATTTTCTCTGAAATGACTGCATTTAGAAAGTGAAGCCACACGCCATTCACTTCGCACAGTGAATTGAAGTGTTGGAACAGACTGCTTCTCTTTCAGAAAAATGCATGTGAATGTCTTGTGAATGCTTGTAAGTAGCTTAAGGCAGTTTCAAAAGAGAGTGATTTTCTCTAAAAGGAGAGCATTTAGAAAGTGAAGCAACACACCATTCACTTCCCACAGTGAATTAAAGTGTTGGAACAGACTGCTTCTTTTTCAGAAAAATGCATGTGAGTTTCTTGTGAATGCTTGTAAGTAGCTTAAAGCACTTTCAAAGGAGGTGATTTTCTCTGAAAGGACAGCATTTAGAAAGTGAAGCAACACTCCATTCACTACGCACAGTGAATTGAAGTGTTGGAACAGACTGCTTCTCTTTCAGAAAAATGCATGTGAGTTTCTAGTGAATGCTTGTAAGTAGCTTAATGCAGTTTCAAAAGGGAGTGATTTTCTCTAAAAGGAGAGCAGTTAGAAAGTGAAGCAACACTCCATTCACTTCGCACAGTGAATTGAAGTGTTGGAACAGACTGCTTCTCTTTCAGAGAAATGCATGTGAGTTTCTTGTGAATGCTTGTAAGTAGCTTAAGGCACTTTCAAAGGAAAGTGATTTTCTCTGAAAGGACAGCATATAGAAAATGAAACAACACTCCATTCATTACGCACAGTGAATTGAAGTGTTGGAACAGACTACTTCTCTTTTAGAGAAACGGATGTGAGTTTTTTGTGAATGCTTGTAAGTAGCTTAAGGCACTTTCAAAGGAAAGTGATTTTCTCTGAAATGACTGCATGTAGAAAGTGAAGCCACACTCCATTCACTTCGCACAGTGAATTGAAGTGTTGGAACAGACTGCTTCTCTTTCAGAAAAATGCATGTGAGTGTCTTCTGAATGCTTGTAAGTATCTTAAGGCAGTTTTAAAAGAGAGTGATTTTCTCTAAAAGGAGAGCAGTTAGAAAGTGAAGCAACACACCATTCACTTCCCACAGTGAATGGAAGTGTTGGAACAGACTGCTTCTCTTTCAGAAAAATGCATGTGAGTTTCTTGTGAATACTTGTAAGTAGCTTAAGGCACTTTCAAAGGAAAGTGATTTTCTCTGAAAGGACAGCATTTAGAAAATGAAGCCACACTCCATTCACTTCGCACAGTGAATTGAAGTGTTGGAACAGACTGCTTCTCTTTCAGAATAGTGCATGTGAGTGTCTTGCGATTGCCTGTAAGTAGCTTTAGGCAGTTTCAAAAGAGAGTGATTTTCTCTAAAAGGAGAGCATTTAGAAAGTGAAGCAACACACCATTCACTTCGCAAAGTGAATTGAAGTGTTGGAACAGACTGCTTCTCTTTCAGAAAAATGCATGTGAGTTTCTTGTGAATGCCTGTAAGTAGCTTAAGGCACTTTCAAAGGAAAGTGATTTTCTCTGAAAGGACAGCATTTAGAAAGTGAGGCAACACTCCATTCACTACGCACAGTGAATTGAAGTGTTGGAACAGACTACTTCTCTTTCAGAGAAACGGATGTGAGTTTTTTGTGAATGCTTGGAAGTAGCTTAAGGCACTTTCAAAGGAAAGTGATTTTCTCTGAAAGGACAGCATTTGGAAAGTGAAGCAACACTCCATTCACTTCGCACAGTGAATTGAAGTGTTGGAACAGACTGCTTCTTTTTCAGAGAAAAGCATGTGAATTTCTGTTAAATGCTTGTAAGTAGCTTAAGGCACTTTCAAAGGAAAGTGATTTTCTCTGAAAGAACAGCATTTAGAAAGTGAAGCCACACTCCATTCACTTCGCACAGTGAATTGAAGTGTTGGAACAGACTGCTTCTCTTTCAGAGTTACGCATGTGAATTTCTGCTGAATTCTTGTAAGCAACTTAAGGCACTTTCAAAAGAAAGTGATTTTCTCTGAAATGACTGCATTTAGAAAGTGAAGCCACACTCCATTCACTTCGCACAGTGAATTGAAGTGTTGGAACAGACTGCTTCTCTTTCAGAAAAATGCATGTGAATGTCTTGTGAATGCTTGTAAGTAGCTTAAGGCAGTTTCAAAAGAGAGTGATTTTCTCTAAAAGGAAAGCATTTAGAAAGTGAAGCAACACTCCATTCACTACACACAGTGAATTGAAGTGTTGGAACAGACTGCTTCTCTTTCAGAAAAATGCATGTGAGTTTCTAGTGAATCCTTGTAAGTAGCTTAAGGCAGTTTCAAAAGGGAGTGATTTTCTCAGAAAGGAGAGCAGTTAGAAAGTGAAGCAACACTCCATTCACTTCGCACAGTGAATTGAAGTGTTGGAAAAGACTGCTTCTCTTTCAGAGAAACAGATGAGAGTTCCTTGTGAATGCTTGTAAGTAGCTTAAGGCAGTTTCAAAAGAGAGTGATTTTCTCTCAATGGAGAGCATTTAGATAGTGAAGCAACACTCCATTCACTTTGCACAGTGTATTGAAGTGTTGGAACAGACTGCTTCTCTTTCAGAAAAATGCATGTGAGTTTCTTGTGAATGCTTGTAAGTAGCTTAAGGCACTTTCAAAGGAAAGTGATTTTCTCTGAAAGGACAGCATTTAGAAAGTTAAACAACACTCCATTCACTTCGCACAGTGAATTGAAGTGTTGGAACAGACTGCTTCTCTTTCAGAAAAATGCATGTGAGTTTCTTGTGAATGCTTGTAAGTGGCTTAAGGCACTTTCAAAGGAAAGTGATTTTCTCTGAAAGGACAGCATTTAGAAAGTGAAGCAAACTCCATTCACTACGCACAGTGAATTGAAGTGTTGGAACAGACTACTTCTCTTTCAGAGAAACGGATGTGAGTTTTTTGTGAATGCTTGTAAGTAGCTTAAGGCACTTTCAAAGGAAAGTGATTTTCTCTGAAAGTACAGCATTTAGAAAGTGAAGCAACACTCCATTCACTTCGCACAGTGAATTGAAGTGTTGGAACAGACTGCTTCTATTTGAGAAAAATGCATGAGAGTTTCTTTTGAATGCTTGTAAGTAGCTTAAGGCTCTTTCAAAGGAAAGTGATTTTCTCTGAAAGGACAGCATTTAGAAAGTGAAGCAACACTCCATTCACTACACACAGTGAATTGAAGTGTTGGAACAGACTGCTTCTCTTTCAGAAAAATGCATGTGAGTTTCTAGTGAATGCTTGTAAGTAGCTTAAGGCAGTTTCAAAAGGGAGTGATTTTCTCTAAAAGGAGAGCAGTTAGAAAGTGAAGCAACACTCCATTCACTTCGCACAGTGAATTGAAATGTTGAAACAGACTGCTTCTCTTTCAGAGAAATGCATGTGAGTTTCTTGTGAATGCTTGTAAGTAGCTTAAGGCACTTTAAAAGTAAAGTGATTTTCTCTGAAAGGAAAGCATATAGAAAATGAAACAACACTCCATTCATTACGCACAGTGAATTGAAGTGTTGGAACACACTACTTCTCTTTTAGAGAAACGGATGTGAGTTTTTTGTGAATGCTTGTAAGTAGCTTAAGGCACTTTCAAAGGAAAGTGATTTTCTCTGAAAAGACTGCATTTAGAAAGTGAAGCCACACTCCATTCACTTCGCACAGTGAATTGAAGTGTTGGAACAGACTGCTTCTCTTTCAGAATAATGCATGTGAGTGTCTTGCGATTGCTTGTAAGTAGCTTAAGGCAGTTTCAAAAGAGAGTGATTTTCTCTAAAAGGAGAGCATTTAGAAAGTGAAGCAACACACCATTCACTTCCCAAAGTGAATTGAAGTGTTGGAACAGACTGCTTCTCTTTCAGAAAAATGCATGTGAGTTTCTTGTGAATGCCTGTAAGTAGCTTAAGGCACTTTCAAAGGAAAGTGATTTTCTCTGAAAGGACAACATTTAGAAAGTGAGGCAACACTCCATTCACTACGCACAGTGAATTGAAGTGTTGGAACAGACTACTTCTCTTTCAGAGAAACGGATGTGAGTTTGTTGTGAATGCTTGGAAGTAGCTTAAGGCACTTTCAAAGGAAAGTGATTTTCTCTGAAAGGACAGCATTTGGAACGTGAAGCAACACTCCATTCACTTCGCACAGTGAATTGAAGTGTTGGAACAGACTGCTTCTCTTTCAGAAAAATGCATGTGAATGTCTTGTGAATGCTTGTAAGTAGCTTAAGGCAGTTTCAAAAGAGAGTGATTTTCTCTAAAGGAGAGCATTTAGAAAGTGAAGCAACACACCATTCACTTCCCACAGTGAATTAAAGTGTTGGAACAGACTGCTTCTTTTTCAGAAAAAAGCATGTGAGTTTCTTGTGAATGCTTGTAAGTAGCTTAAAGCACTTTCAAAGGAGGTGATTTTCTCTGAAAGGACAGCATTTAGAAAGTGAAGCAACACTCCATTCACTACGCACAGTGAATTGAAGTGTTGGAACAGACTGCTTCTCTTTCAGAGAAACGCATGTGAATTTCTGCTGAATTCTTGAAAGCAGCTTAAGGCACTTTCAAAGGAAAGTGATTTTCTCTGAAAGGACAGCATTTAGAAAGTTAAACAACACTCCATTCACTTCGCACAGTGAATTGAAGTGTTTTATCAGACTGCTTCTCTTTCAGAAAAATGCATGTGAGTTTCTTGTGAATGCTTGTAAGTGGCTTAAGGCACTTTCAAAGGAAAGTGATTTTCTCTGAAAGGACAGCATTTAGAAAATGAAGCAACACTCCATTCACTACGCACAGTGAATTGAAGTGTTGGAACAGACTACTTCTCTTTTAGAGAAACGGATGTGAGTTTTTTGTGAATTCTTGGAAGTAGCTTAAGGCACTTTCAAAGGAAAGGGATTTTCTCTGAAAGGACAGCATTTAGAAAGTGAAGCAACACTCCATTCACTTCGCACAATGAATTGAAGTGTTGGAACAGACTGCTTCTCTTTCAGAGTAACGCATGTGAATTTCTGCTGAATTCTTGTAAGCAACTTAAGGCACTTTCAAAGGAAAGTGATTTTCTCTGAAAGGACAGCATTTAGAAAGTGAAGCAACACTCCATTCACTTCGCACAGTGAATTGAAGTGTTGGAACAGACTGCTTCTCTTTCAGAGAAAAGCATGTGAATTTCTGTTAAATGCTTGTAAGTAGCTTAAGGCACTTTCAAAGGAAAGTGATTTTCTCTGAAAGGACAGCATTTAGAAAGTGAAGCAACACTCCATTCACTACGCACAGTGAATTGAAGTGTTGGAACAGACTACTTCTCTTTCAGAGGAACGGATGTGAGTTTTTTGTGAATGCTTGTAAGTAGCTTAAGGCACTTTCAAAGGAAAGTGATTATCTCTAAAAGGACAGCATTTAGGAAGTGAAGCAACAATCCATTCACTTCGCACAGTGAATTGAAGTGTTGGAACAGACTGCTTCTCTTTCAGAGAAACGCATGTGAATTTCTGCTGAATTCTTGTAAGCAGCTTAAGGCACTTTCAAAGGAAAGTGATTTTCTCTGAAAGGACAGCATTTAGAAAGTTAAACAACACTCCATTCACTTCGCACAGTGAATTGAAGTGTTGGAACAGACTGCTTCTCTTTCCGAAAAATGCATGTGAGTTTCTTGTGAATGCTTGGAAGTAGCTTAAGGCACTTTCAAAGGAAAGTGATTTTCTCTGAAAGGACAGCATTTGGAAAGTGAAGCAACACTCCATTCACTTCGCACAGTGAATGGAAGTGTTGGAACAGACTGCTTCTCTTTCAGAGAAACGGATGTGAGTTTTTTGTGAATGCTTGGAAGTAGCTTAAGGCACTTTCAAAGGAAAGTGATTTTCTCTGAAAGGACAGCATTTGGAAAGTGAAGCAACACTCCATTCACTTCGCACAGTGAATTGAAGTGTTGGAACAGACTGCTTCTTTTTCAGAGAAAAGCATGTGAATTTCTGTTAAATGCTTGTAAGTAGCTTAAGGCACTTTCAAAGGAAAGTGATTTTCTCTGAAAAGACTGCATTTAGAAAGTGAAGCCACACTCCATTCACTTCGCACAGTGAATTGAAGTGTTGGAACAGACTGCTTCTCTTTCAGAATAATGCATGTGAGTGTCTTGCGATTGCTTGTAAGTAGCTTAAGGCAGTTTCAAAAGAGAGTGATTTTTCTAAAAGGAGAGCATTTAGAAAGTGAAGCAACACACCATTCACTTCCCAAAGTGAATTGAAGTGTTGGAACAGACTGCTTCTCTTTCAGAAAAATGCATGTGAGTTTCTTGTGAATGCCTGTAAGTAGCTTAAGGCACTTTCAAAGGAAAGTGATTTTCTCTGAAAGGACAGCATTTAGAAAGTGAGGCAACACTCCATTCACTACGCACAGTGAATTGAAGTGTTGGAACAGACTACTTCTCTTTCAGAGAAACGGATGTGAGTTTTTTGTGAATGCTTGGAAGTAGCTTAAGGCACTTTCAAAGGAAAGTGATTTTCTCTGAAAGGACAGCATTTGGAATGTGAAGCAACACTCCATTCACTTCGCACAGTGAATTGAAGTGTTGGAACAGACTGCTTCTTTTTCAGAGAAAAGCATGTGAATTTCTGTTAAATGCTTGTAAGTAGCTTAAGGCACTTTCAAAGGAAAGTGATTTTCTCTGAAAGGACAGCATTTAGAAAGTGAAGCCACACTCCATTCACTTCGCACAGTGAATTGAAGTGTTGGAACAGACTGCTTCTCTTTCAGAGTAACGCATGTGAATTTCTGCTGAATTCTTGTAAGCAACTTAAGGCACTTTCAAAGGAAAGTGATTTTCTCTGAAATGACTGCATTTAGAAAGTGAAGCCACACTCCATTCACTTCGCACAGTGAATTGAAGTGTTGGAACAGACTGCTTCTCTTTCAGAAAAATGCATGTGAATGTCTTGTGAATGCTTGTAAGTAGCTTAAGGCAGTTTCAAAAGAGAGTGATTTTCTCTAAAAGGAGAGCATTTAGAAAGTGAAGCAACACACCATTCACTTCCCACAGTGAATTAAAGTGTTGGAACAGACTGCTTCTTTTTCAGAAAAATGCATGTGAGTTTCTTGTGAATGCTTGTAAGTAGCTTAAAGCACTTTCAAAGGAGGTGATTTTCTCTGAAAGGACAGCATTTAGAAAGTGAAGCAACACTCCATTCACTACGCACAGTGAATTGAAGTGTTGGAACAGACTGCTTCTCTTTCAAAGAAACGCATGTGAATTTCTGCTGAATTCTTGAAAGCAGCTTAAGGCACTTTCAAAGGAAAGTGATTTTCTCTGAAAGGACAGCATTTAGAAAGTTAAACAACACTCCATTCACTTCGCACAGTGAATTGAAGTGTTTTATCAGACTGCTTCTCTTTCAGAAAAATGCATGTGAGTTTCTTGTGAATGCTTGTAAGTGGCTTAAGGCACTTTCAAAGGAAAGTGATTTTCTCTGAAAGGACAGCATTTAGAAAATGAAGCAACACTCCATTCACTACGCACAGTGAATTGAAGTGTTGGAACAGACTACTTCTCTTTTAGAGAAACGGATGTGAGTTTTTTGTGAATTCTTGGAAGTAGCTTAAGGCACTTTCAAAGGAAAGTGATTTTCTCTGAAAGGACAGCATTTAGAAAGTGAAGCAACACTCCATTCACTTCGCACAATGAATTGAAGTGTTGGAACAGACTGCTTCTCTTTCAGAGTAACGCATGTGAATTTCTGCTGAATTCTTGTAAGCAACTTAAGGCACTTTCAAAGGAAAGTGATTTTCTCTGAAAGGACAGCATTTAGAAAGTGAAGCAACACTCCATTCACTTCGCACAGTGAATTGAAGTGTTGGAACAGACTGCTTCTCTTTTAGAGAAAAGCATGTGAATTTCTGTTAAATGCTTGTAAGTAGCTTAAGGCACTTTCAAAGGAAAGTGATTTTCTCTGAAAGGACAGCATTTAGAAAGTGAAGCAACACTCCATTCACTACGCACAGTGAATTGAAGTGTTGGAACAGACTACTTCTCTTTCAGAGGAACGGATGTGAGTTTTTTGTGAATGCTTGTAAGTAGCTTAAGGCACTTTCAAAGGAAAGTGATTATCTCTAAAAGGACAGCATTTAGGAAGTGAAGCAACAATCCATTCACTTCGCACAGTGAATTGAAGTGTTGGAACAGACTGCTTCTCTTTCAGAGAAACGCATGTGAATTTCTGCTGAATTCTTGTACGCAGCTTAAGGCACTTTCAAAGGAAAGTGATTTTCTCTGAAAGGACAGCATTTAGAAAGTTAAACAACACTCCATTCACTTCGCACAGTGAATTGAAGTGTTGGAACAGACTGCTTCACTTTCAGAAAAATGCATGTGAGTTTCTTGTGAATGCTTGGAAGTAGCTTAAGGCACTTTCAAAGGAAAGTGATTTTCTCTGAAAGGACAGCATTTGGAAAGTGAAGCAACACTCCATTCACTTCGCACAGTGAATTGAAGTGTTGGAACAGACTGCTTCTCTTTCAGAGAAACGGATGTGAGTTTTTTGTGAATGCTTGGAAGTAGCTTAAGGCACTTTCAAAGGAAAGTGATTTTCTCTGAAAGGACAGCATTTGGAAAGTGAAGCAACACTCCATTCACTTCGCACAGTGAATTGAAGTGTTGGAACAGACTGCTTCTTTTTCAGAGAAAAGCATGTGAATTTCTGTTAAATGCTTGTAAGTAGCTTAAGGCACTTTCAAAGGAAAGTGATTTTCTCTGAAAAGACTGCATTTAGAAAGTGAAGCCACACTCCATTCACTTCGCACAGTGAATTGAAGTGTTGGAACAGACTGCTTCTCTTTCAGAATAATGCATGTGAGTGTCTTGCGATTGCTTGTAAGTAGCTTAAGGCAGTTTCAAAAGAGAGTGATTTTTCTAAAAGGAGAGCATTTAGAAAGTGAAGCAACACACCATTCACTTCCCAAAGTGAATTGAAGTGTTGGAACAGACTGCTTCTCTTTCAGAAAAATGCATGTGAGTTTCTTGTGAATGCCTGTAAGTAGCTTAAGGCACTTTCAAAGGAAAGTGATTTTCTCTGAAAGGACAGCATTTAGAAAGTGAGGCAACACTCCATTCACTACGCACAGTGAATTGAAGTGTTGGAACAGACTACTTCTCTTTCAGAGAAACGGATGTGAGTTTTTTGTGAATGCTTGGAAGTAGCTTAAGGCACTTTCAAAGGAAAGTGATTTTCTCTGAAAGGACAGCATTTGGAACGTGAAGCAACACTCCATTCACTTCGCACAGTGAATTGAAGTGTTTTATCAGACTGCTTCTCTTTCAGAGAAAAGCATGTGAATTTCTGTTAAATGCTTGTAAGTAGCTTAAGGCACTTTCAAAGGAAAGTGATTTTCTCTGAAAGGACAGCATTTAGAAAGTGAAGCCACACTCCATTCACTTCGCACAGTGAATTGAAGTGTTGGAACAGACTGCTTCTCTTTCAGAGTAACGCATGTGAATTTCTGCTGAATTCTTGTAAGCAACTTAAGGCACTTTCAAAGGAAAGTGATTTTCTCTGAAATGACTGCATTTAGAAAGTGAAGCCACACTCCATTCACTTCGCACAGTGAATTGAAGTGTTGGAACAGACTGCTTCTCTTTCAGAAAAATGCATGTGAATGTCTTGTGAATGCTTGTAAGTAGCTTAAGGCAGTTTCAAAAGAGAGTGATTTTCTCTAAAAGGAGAGCATTTAGAAAGTGAAGCAACACACCATTCACTTCCCACAGTGAATTAAAGTGTTGGAACAGACTGCTTCTTTTTCAGAAAAATGCATGTGAGTTTCTTGTGAATGCTTGTAAGTAGCTTAAAGCACTTTCAAAGGAGGTGATTTTCTCTGAAAGGACAGCATTTAGAAAGTGAAGCAACACTCCATTCACTACGCACAGTGAATTGAAGTGTTGGAACAGACTGCTTCTCTTTCAGAGAAACGCATGTGAATTTCTGCTGAATTCTTGAAAGCAGCTTAAGGCACTTTCAAAGGAAAGTGATTTTCTCTGAAAGGACAGCATTTAGAAAGTTAAACAACACTCCATTCACTTCGCACAGTGAATTGAAGTGTTTTATCAGACTGCTTCTCTTTCAGAAAAATGCATGTGAGTTTCTTGTGAATGCTTGTAAGTGGCTTAAGGCACTTTCAAAGGAAAGTGATTTTCTCTGAAAGGACAGCATTTAGAAAATGAAGCAACACTCCATTCACTACGCACAGTGAATTGAAGTGTTGGAACAGACTACTTCTCTTTTAGAGAAACGGATGTCAGTTTTTTGTGAATGCTTGGAAGTAGCTTAAGGCACTTTCAAAGGAAAGTGATTTTCTCTGAAAGGACAGCATTTAGAAAGTGAAGCAACACTCCATTCACTTCGCACAATGAATTGAAGTGTTGGAACAGACTGCTTCTCTTTCAGAGTAACGCATGTGAATTTCTGCTGAATTCTTATAAGCAACTTAAGGCACTTTCAAAGGAAAGTGATTTTCTCTGAAAGGACAGCATTTAGAAAGTGAAGCAACACTCCATTCACTTCGCACAGTGAATTGAAGTGTTGGAACAGACTGCTTCTCTTTCAGAGAAAAGCATGTGAATTTCTGTTAAATGCTTGTAAGTAGCTTAAGGCACTTTCAAAGGAAAGTCATTTTCTCTGAAAGGACAGCATTTAGAAAGTGAAGCCACACTCCATTCACTTCGCACAGTGAATTGAAGTGATGGAACAGACTTCATCACTTTCAGAAAACGCATGTGAATTTCTGTTAAATGCTTGTAAGTAGCTTAAGGCACTTTCAAAGGAAAGTGATTTTCTCTGAAAGGACAGCATTTACAAAGTGAAGCAACACTCCATTCACTACAAACAGTGAATTGAAGTGTTGGAACAGACTGCTTCTCTTTCAGAAAAATGCATGTGAGTTTCTTGTGAATGCTTGTAAGTAGCTTAAGGCAGTTTCAAAAGGGAGTGATTTTCTCTAAAAGGAGAGCAGTTAGAAAGTGAAGCAACAGTCCATTCACTTCGCTCAGTGAATTGAAGTGTTGGAACAGACTGCTTCTCTTTCAGAGAAACAGATGAGAGTTTCTTGTGAATGCTTGTAAGTGGCTTAAGGCACTTTCAAAGGAAAGTGATTTTCTCTGAAAGGACAGCGTTTAGAAAGTGAAGCAACACTCCATTCACTACGCACAGTGAATTGAAGTGTTGGAACAGACTACTTCTTTTTCAGAGAAACGGATGTGAGTTTTTTGTGAATGCTTGTAAGTAGCTTAAGGCACTTTCAAAGGAAAGTGATTTTCTCTGAAAGTACAGCATTTAGAAAGTGAAGCAACATTCCATTCACTTCGCACAGTGAATTGAAGTGTTGGAACAGACTGCTTCTCTTTGAGAAAAATGCATGAGAGTTTCTTTTGAATGCTTGTAAGTATCTTATGGCTCTTTCAAAGGAAAGTGATTTTCTCTGAAAAGACAGCATTTAGAAAGTGAAGCAACACTCCATTCACTACACACAGTGAATTGAAGTGTTGGAACAGACTGCTTCTCTTTCAGAAAAATGCATGTGAGTTTCTAGTGAATGCTTGTAAGTAGCTTAATGCAGTTTCAAAAGGGAGTGATTTTCTCTAAAAGGAGAGCATTTAGAAAGTGAAGCAACAATCCATTCACTTCGCACAGTGAATTGAAGTGTTGAAACAGACTGCTTCTCTTTCAGAGAAACACATGTGAGTTTCTGTTGAATGCTTGTAAGTAGCTTAAGGCACTTTCAAAGGAAATTGATTTTCTCTGAAAGGACAGCATTTAGAAAGTGAGGCAACACTCCATTCACTTCACACAGTGAATTGAAGTGTTGGAACAGACTGCTTCTCTTTCAGAGAAACGCATGTAGTTTCTTCCTAATGCTTGCAAGTAGCTTAAGGCACTTTCAAAGGAAAGTGATTTTCTCTGAAAGGACAGCATTTGAAAAGTGAAGCAACACTCCATTCACTTCGCACAGTGAATTGAAGTGTTAGAACAGACTGCTTCTCTTTCAGAGAAACGCATGTGCGTTTCTTCCTAATGCTTGCAAGTAGCTTAAGGCACTTTCAAAGGAAAGTGATTTTCTCTAAAAGGACTGCATTTAGAAAGTGGTGCAACACTCCATTCACTTCGCACAGTGAATTGAAGTGTTGGAACAGACTGCTTCTCTTTCAGAGAAACGCATGTGAGTTTCTGGTGAATGCTTGTAAGTAGCTTAAGGCACTTTCAAAGGAAAGTGATTATCTCTAAAGGGACAGCATTTAGGAAGTGAAGCAACAATCCATTCACTTCGCACAGTGAATTGAAGTGTTGGAACAGACTGCTTCTCTTTCAGAGAAACGCATGTGAATTTCTGCTGAATTCTTGTAAGCAGCTTAAGGCACTTTCAAAGGAAAGTGATTTTCTCTGAAAGGACAGCATTTAGAAAGTGAAGCAACACTCCATTCACTTCGCACAGTGAATTGAAGTGTTGGAACAGACTGCTTCTCTTTCAGAATAATGCATGTGAGTGTCTTGCGATTGCTTGTAAGTAGCTTAAGGCAGTTTCAAAAGAGAGTGATTTTCTCTAAAAGGAGAGCATTTAGAAAGTGAAGCAACACTCCATTCACTACGCACAGTGAATTGAAGTGTTGGAACAGACTACTTCTCTTTCAGAGGAACGGATGTGAGTTTTTTGTGAATGCTTGTAAGTAGCTTAAGGCACTTTCAAAGGAAAGTGATTATCTCTAAAAGGACAGCATTTAGAAAGTGAAGCAACAATCCATTCACTTCGCACAGTGAATTGAAGTGTTGGAACAGACTGCTTCTCTTTCAGAGAAACGCATGTGAATTTCTGCTGAATTCTTGTAAGCAGCTTAAGGCACTTTCAAAGGAAAGTGATTTTCTCTGAAAGGACAGCATTTAGAAAGTAAAGCAACACTCCATTCACTAGGCACAGTGAATTGAAGTGTTGGAACAGACTACTTCTCTTTCAGAGAAACGGATGTGAATTTTTGGTGAGTGCTTGTATGTAGCTTAAGGCACTTTCAAAGAAAGTGATTTTCTCTGAAAGGACAGCATTTAGAAAGTGAAGCAACACTCCATTCACTTCGCACAGTGAATTGAAGCGTTGGAACAGACTGCTTCTCTTTCAGAAAAATGCATGAGAGTTTCTTTTGAATGCTTGTAAGTAGCTTAAGGCTCTTTCAAAGGAAAGTGATTTTCTCTGAAAGGACAGCATTTAGAAAGTGAAGCAACACTCCATTCACTACACACAGTGAATTGAAGTGTTGGAACAGACTGCTTCTCTTTCAGAAAAATGCATGTGAGTTTCTAGTGAATGCTTGTAAGTAGCTTAATGCAGTTTCAAAAGGGAGTGATTTTCTCTAAAAGGAGAGCAGTTAGAAAGTGAAGCAACACTCCATTCACTTCGCACAGTGAATTGAAGTGTTGGAACAGACTGCTTCTCTTTCAGAGAAATGCATGTGAGTTTCTTGTGAATGCTTGTAAGTAGCTTAAGGCACTTTCAAAGGAAAGTGATTTTCTCTGAAAGGACAGCATATAGAAAATGAAACAACACTCCATTCATTACGCACAGTGAATTGAAGTGTTGGAACAGACTACTTCTCTTTTAGAGAAACGGATGTGAGTTTTTTGTGAATGCTTGTAAGTAGCTTAAGGCACTTTCAAAGGAAAGTGATTTTCTCTGAAATGACTGCATTTAGAAAGTGAAGCCACACTCCATTCACTTCGCACAGTGAATTGAAGTGTTGGAACAGACTGCTTCTCTTTCAGAAAAATGCATGTGAGTGTCTTGTGAATGCTTGTAAGCATCTTAAGGCAGTTTTAAAAGAGAGTGATTTTCTCTAAAAGGAGAGCAGTTAGAAAGTGAAGCAACACACCATTCACTTCCCACAGTGAATGGAAGTGTTGGAACAGACTGCTTCTCTTTCAGAAAAATGCATGTGAGTTTCTTGTGAATACTTGTAAGTAGCTTAAGGCACTTTCAAAGGAAAGTGATTTTCTCTGAAAGGACAGCATTTAGAAAATGAAGCAACACTCCATTCACTACGCACAGTGAATTGAAGTGTTGGAACAGACTACTTCTCTTTTAGAGAAACGGATGTGAGTTTTTTGTGAATGCTTGGAAGTAGCTTAAGGCACTTTCAAAGGAAAGTGGTTTTCTCTGAAAGGACAGCATTTAGAAAGTGAAGCAACACTCCATTCACTTCGCACAATGAATTGAAGTGTTGGAACAGACTGCTTCTCTTTCAGAGTAACGCATGTGAATTTCTGCTGAATTCTTGTAAGCAACTTAAGGCACTTTCAAAGGAAAGTGATTTTCTCTGAAAGGACAGCATTTAGAAAGTGAAGCAACACTCCATTCACTTCGCACAATGAATTGAAGTGTTGGAACAGACTGCTTCTCTTTCAGAGTAACGCATGTGAATTTCTGCTGAATTCTTGTAAGCAACTTAAGGCACTTTCAAAGGAAAGTGATTTTCTCTGAAAGGACAGCATTTAGAAAGTGAAGCAACACTCCATTCACTACACACAGTGAATTGAAGTGTTGGAACAGACTGCTTCTCTTTCAGAAAAATGCATGTGAGTTTCTTGTGAATGCTTGTAAGTAGCTTAAGGCAGTTTCAAAAGGGAGTGATTTTCTCTAAAAGGAGAGCAGTTAGAAAGTGAAGCAACACTCCATTCACTTTGCTCAGTGAATTGAAGTGTTGGAAAAGACTGCTTCTCTTTCAGAGAAACAGATGAGAGTTTCTTGTGAATGCTTGTAAGTAGCTTAAGGCAGTTTCAAAAGAGAGTGATTTTCTCTAAATGGAGAGCATTTAGATAGTGAAGCAACACTCCATTCACTTTGCACAGTGTATTGAAGTGTTGGAACAGACTGCATCTCTTTCAGAAAAATGCATGTGAGTTTCTTGTGAATGCTTTTAAGTAGCTTAAGGCACTTTCAAAGGAAAGTGATTTTCTCTGAAAGGACAGCATTTAGAAAGTTAAACAACACTCCATTCACTTCGCACAGTGAGTTGAAGTGTTGGAACAGACTGCTTCTCTTTCAGAGAAATGCATGTGAGTTTCTTGTGAATGCTTGTAAGTAGCTTAAGGCACTTTCAAAGGAAAGTGATTTTCTCTGAAAGGACAGCATATAGAAAATGAAACAACACTCCATTCATTACGCACAGTGAATTGAAGTGTTGGAACAGACTACTTCTCTTTTAGAGAAACGGATGTGAGTTTTTTGTGAATGCTTGTAAGTAGCTTAAGGCACTTTCAAAGGAAAGTGATTTTCTCTGAAATGACTGCATTTAGAAAGTGAAGCCACACTCCATTCACTTCGCACAGTGAATTGAAGTGTTGGAACAGACTGCTTCTCTTTCAGAAAAATGCATGTGAGTGTCTTGTGAATGCTTGTAAGCATCTTAAGGCAGTTTTAAAAGAGAGTGATTTTCTCTAAAAGGAGAGCAGTTAGAAAGTGAAGCAACACACCATTCACTTCCCACAGTGAATGGAAGTGTTGGAACAGACTGCTTCTCTTTCAGAAAAATGCATGTGAGTTTCTTGTGAATACTTGTAAGTAGCTTAAGGCACTTTCAAAGGAAAGTGATTTTCTCTGAAAGGACAGCATTTAGAAAATGAAGCAACACTCCATTCACTACGCACAGTGAATTGAAGTGTTGGAACAGACTACTTCTCTTTTAGAGAAACGGATGTGAGTTTTTTGTGAATGCTTGGAAGTAGCTTAAGGCACTTTCAAAGGAAAGTGGTTTTCTCTGAAAGGACAGCATTTAGAAAGTGAAGCAACACTCCATTCACTTCGCACAATGAATTGAAGTGTTGGAACAGACTGCTTCTCTTTCAGAGTAACGCATGTGAATTTCTGCTGAATTCTTGTAAGCAACTTAAGGCACTTTCAAAGGAAAGTGATTTTCTCTGAAAGGACAGCATTTAGAAAGTGAAGCAACACTCCATTCACTTCGCACAATGAATTGAAGTGTTGGAACAGACTGCTTCTCTTTCAGAGTAACGCATGTGAATTTCTGCTGAATTCTTGTAAGCAACTTAAGGCACTTTCAAAGGAAAGTGATTTTCTCTGAAAGGACAGCATTTAGAAAGTGAAGCAACACTCCATTCACTACACACAGTGAATTGAAGTGTTGGAACAGACTGCTTCTCTTTCAGAAAAATGCATGTGAGTTTCTTGTGAATGCTTGTAAGTAGCTTAAGGCAGTTTCAAAAGGGAGTGATTTTCTCTAAAAGGAGAGCAGTTAGAAAGTGAAGCAACACTCCATTCACTTTGCTCAGTGAATTGAAGTGTTGGAAAAGACTGCTTCTCTTTCAGAGAAACAGATGAGAGTTTCTTGTGAATGCTTGTAAGTAGCTTAAGGCAGTTTCAAAAGAGAGTGATTTTCTCTAAATGGAGAGCATTTAGATAGTGAAGCAACACTCCATTCACTTTGCACAGTGTATTGAAGTGTTGGAACAGACTGCATCTCTTTCAGAAAAATGCATGTGAGTTTCTTGTGAATGCTTTTAAGTAGCTTAAGGCACTTTCAAAGGAAAGTGATTTTCTCTGAAAGTACAGCATTTAGAAAGTGAAGCAACACTCCATTCACTTCGCACAGTGAATTGAAGTGTTGGAGCAGACTGCTTCTCTTTGAGAAAAATGCATGAGAGTTTCTTTTGAATGCTTGTAAGTAGCTTATGGCTCTTTCAAAGGAAAGTGATTTTCTCTGAAAAGACAGCATTTAGAAAGTGAAGCAACACTCCATTCACTACACACAGTGAATTGAAGTGTTGGAACAGACTGCTTCTCTTTCAGAAAAATGCATGTGCGTTTCTAGTGAATGCTTGTAAGTAGCTTAAGGCAGTTTCAAAAGGGAGTGATTTTCTCTAAAAGGAGAGCATTTAGAAAGTGAAGCAACACTCCATTCACTTCGCACAGTGAATTGAAGTGTTGAAACAGACTGCTTCTCTTTCAGAGAAATGCATGTGAGTTTCTTGTGAATGCTTGTAAGTAGCTTAAGGCACTTTAAAAGTAAAGTGATTTTCTCTGAAAGGACAGCATATAGAAAATGAAACAACACTCCATTCATTACGCACAGTGAATTGAAGTGTTGGAACAGACTACTTCTCTTTTAGAGAAACGGATGTGAGTTTTTTGTGAATGCTTGTAAGTAGCTTAAGGCACTTTCAAAGGAAAGTGATTTTCTCTGAAAAGACTGCATTTAGAAAGTGAAGCCACACTCCATTCACTTCGCACAGTGAATTGAAGTGTTGGAACAGACTGCTTCTCTTTCAGAATAATGCATGTGAGTGTCTTGCGATTGCTTGTAAGTAGCTTAAGGCAGTTTCAAAAGAGAGTGATTTTCTCTAAAAGGAGAGCATTTAGAAAGTGAAGCAACACTCCATTCACTAAGCACAGTGAATTGAAGTGTTGGAACAGACTACTTCTCTTTCAGAGGAACGGAAGTGAGTTTTTTGTGAATGCTTGTAAGTAGCTTAAGGCACTTTCAAAGGAAAGTGATTATCTCTAAAAGGACAGCATTTAGGAAGTGAAGCAACAATCCATTCAAATTGCACAGTGAATTGAAGTGTTGGAACAGACTGCTTCTCTTTCAAAGAAACGCATGTGAATTTCTGCTGAATTCTTGTAAGCAGCTTAAGGCACTTTCAAAGGAAAGTGATTTTCTCTGAAAGGACAGCATTTAGAAAGTGAAGCAACACTCCATTCACTAGGCACAGTGAATTGAAGTGTTGGAACAGACTACTTCTCTTTCAGAGAAACGGATGTGAATTTTTGGTGAGTGCTTGTATGTAGCTTAAGGCACTTTCAAAGAAAGTGATTTTCTCTGAAAGGACAGCATTTAGAAAGTGAAGCAACACTCCATTCACTACACACAGTGAATTGAAGTGTTGGAACAGACTGCTTCTCTTTCAGAAAAATGCATGTGAGTTTCTAGTGAATGCTTGTAAGTAGCTTAAGGCAGTTTCAAAAGGGAGTGATTTTCTCTAAAAGGAGAGCATTTAGAAAGTGAAGCAACACTCCATTCACTTCGCACAGTGAATTGAAGTGTTGAAACAGACTGCTTCTCTTTCAGAGAAATGCATGTGAGTTTCTTGTGAATGCTTGTAAGTAGCTTAAGGCACTTTAAAAGTAAAGTGATTTTCTCTGAAAGGACAGCATATAGAAAATGAAACAACACTCCATTCATTACGCACAGTGAATTGAAGTGTTGGAACAGACTACTTCTCTTTTAGAGAAACGGATGTGAGTTTTTTGTGAATGCTTGTAAGTAGCTTAAGGCACTTTCAAAGGAAAGTGATTTTCTCTGAAAGGACTGCATTTAGAAAGTGAAGCCACACTCCATTCACTTCGCACAGTGAATTGAAGTGTTGGAACAGACTGCTTCTCTTTCAGAATAATGCATGTGAGTGTCTTGCGATTGCTTGTAAGTAGCTTAAGGCAGTTTCAAAAGAGAGTGATTTTCTCTAAAAGGAGAGCATTTAGAAAGTGAAGCAACACTCCATTCACTACGCACAGTGAATTGAAGTGTTGGAACAGACTACTTCTCTTTCAGAGGAACGGATGTGAGTTTTTTGTGAATGCTTGTAAGTAGCTTAAGGCACTTTCAAAGGAAAGTGATTATCTCTAAAAGGACAGCATTTAGGAAGTGAAGCAACAATCCATTCACTTCGCACAGTGAATTGAAGTGTTGGAACAGACTGCTTCTCTTTCAGAGAAACGCATGTGAATTTCTGCTGAATTCTTGTAAGCAGCTTAATGCACTTTCAAAGGAAAGTGATTTTCTCTGAAAGGACAGCATTTAGAAAGTGAAGCAACACTCCATTCACTAGGCACAGTGAATTGAAGTGTTGGAACAGACTACTTCTCTTTCAGAGAAACGGATGTGAATTTTTGGTGAGTGCTTGTATGTAGCTTAAGGCACTTTCAAAGAAAGTGATTTTCTCTGAAAGGACAGCATTTAGAAAGTGAAGCCACACTCCATTCACTTCGCACAGTGAATTGAAGTGTTGGAACAGACTGCATCACTTTCAGAGAAACGCATGTGAATTTCTGTTAAATGCTTGTAAGTAGCTTAAGGCACTTTCAAAGGAAAGTGATTTTCTCTGAAAGGACAGCATTTAGAAAGTGAAGCAACACTCCATTCACTTCGCACAGTGAATTGAAGCGTTGGAACAGACTGCTTCTCTTTCAGAAAAATGCATGAGAGTTTCTTTTGAATGCTTGAAAGTAGCTTAAGGCTCTTTCAAAGGAAAGTGATTTTCTCTGAAAGGACAGCATTTAGAAAGTGAAGCAGCACTCCATGCACGTCGCACAGTGAATTGAAGTGTTGGAACAGACTGCTTCTCTTTCAGAGAAATGCATGTGAGGTTCTAGTGAATGCTTGTAAGTAGCTTAATGCAGTTTCAAAAGGGAGTGATTTTCTCTAAAAGGAGAGCAGTTAGAAAGTGAAGCAACACTCCATTCACTTCGCACAGTGAATTGAAGTGTTGGAACAGACTGCTTCTCTTTCAGAGAAATGCATGTGAGTTTCTTGTGAATGCTTGTAAGTAGCTTAAGGCACTTTCAAAGGAAAGTGATTTTCTCTGAAAGGACAGCGGATAGAAAATGAAACAACACTCCATTCATTACGCACAGTGAATTGAAGTGTTGGAACAGACTACTTCTCTTTTAGAGAAACGGATGTGAGTTTTTTGTGAATGCTTGTAAGTAGCTTAAGGCACTTTCAAAGGAAAGTGATTTTCTCTGAAATGACTGCATTTAGAAAGTGAAGCCACACTCCATTCACTTCGCACAGTGAATTGAAGTGTTGGAACAGACTGCTTCTCTTTCAGAAAAATGCATGTGAGTGTCTTGTGAATGCTTGTAAGTATCTTAAGGCAGTTTTAAAAGAGAGTGATTTTCTCTAAAAGGAGAGCAGTTAGAAAGTGAAGCAACACACCATTCACTTCCCACAGTGAATGGAAGTGTTGGAACAGACTGCTTCTCTTTCAGAAAAATGCATGTGAGTTTCTTGTGAATACTTGTAAGTAGCTTAAGGCACTTTCAAAGGAAAGTGATTTTCTCTGAAAGGACAGCATTTAGAAAATGAAGCAACACTCCATTCACTACGCACAGTGAATTGAAGTGTTGGAACAGACTACTTCTCTTTTAGAGAAACGGATGTGAGTTTTTTGTGAATGCTTGGAAGTAGCTTAAGGCACTTTCAAAGGAAAGTGATTTTCTCTGAAAGGACAGCATTTAGAAAGTGAAGCAACACTCCATTCACTTCGCACAATGAATTGAAGTGTTGGAACAGACTGCTTCTCTTTCAGAGTAACGCATGTGAATTTCTGCTGAATTCTTGTAAGCAACTTAAGGCACTTTCAAAGGAAAGTGATTTTCTCTGAAAGGAAAGCATTTAGAAAGTGAAGCAACACTCCATTCACTTCGCACAATGAATTGAAGTGTTGGAACAGACTGCTTCTCTTTCAGAATAACGCATGTGAATTTCTGCTGAATTCTTGTAAGCAACTTAAGGCACTTTCAAAGGAAAGTGATTTTCTCTGAAAGGACAGCATTTAGAAAGTGAAGCAACACTCCATTCACTACACACAGTGAATTGAAGTGTTGGAACAGACTGCTTCTCTTTCAGAAAAATGCATGTGAGTTTCTAGTGAATGCTTGTAAGTAGCTTAAGGCAGTTTCAAAAGGGAGTGATTTTCTCTAAAAGGAGAGCAGTTAGAAAGTGAAGCAACACTCCATTCACTTCGCACAGTGAATTGAAGTGTTGGAAAAGACTGCTTCTCTTTCAGAGAAACAGATGAGAGTTTCTTGTGAATGCTTGTAAGTAGCTTAAGGCAGTTTCAAAAGAGAGTGATTTTCTCTAAATGGAGAGCATTTAGATAGTGACGCAACACTCCATTCACTTTGCACAGTGTATTGAAGTGTTGGAACAGACTGCTTCTCTTTCAGAAAAATGCATGTGAGTTTCTTGTGAATGCTTGTAAGTAGCTTAAGGCACTTTCAAAGGAAAGTGATTTTCTCTGAAAGGACAGCATTTAGAAAGTTAAACAACACTCCATTCACTTCGCACAGTGAATTGAAGTGTTGGAACAGACTGCTTCTCTTTCAGAAAAATGCATGTGAGTTTCTTGTGAATGCTTGTATGTGGCTTAAGGCACTTTCAAAGGAAAGTGATTTTCTCTGAAAGGACAGCATTTAGAAAGTGAAGCAAACTCCATTCACTACGCACAGTGAATTGAAGTGTTGGAACAGACTACTTCTCTTTCAGAGAAACGGATGTGAGTTTTTTGTGAACGCTTGTAAGTAGCTTAAGGCACTTTCAAAGGAAAGTGATTTTCTCTGAAAGTACAGCATTTAGAAAGTGAAGCAAAACTCAATTCACTTCGCACAGTGAATTGAAGTGTTGGAACAGACTGCTTCTATTTGAGAAAAATGCATGAGAGTTTCTTTTGAATGCTTGTAAGTAGCTTAAGGCTCTTTCAAAGGAAAGTGATTTTCTCTGAAAGGACAGCATTTAGAAAGTGAAGCAACACTCCATTCACTACACACAGTGAATTGAAGTGTTGGAACAGACTGCTTCTCTTTCAGAAAAATGCATGTGAGTTTCTAGTGAATGCTTTTAAGTAGCTTAAGGCAGTTTCAAAAGGGAGTGATTTTCTCTAAAAGGAGAGCAGTTAGAAAGTGAAGCAACACTCCATTCACTTCGCACAGTGAATTGAAGTGTTGAAACAGACTGCTTCTCTTTCAGAGAAATGCATGTGAGTTTCTTGTGAATGCTTGTAAGTAGCTTAAGGCACTTTAAAAGTAAAGTGATTTTCTCTGAAAGGACAGCATATAGAAAATGAAACAACACTCCATTTATTACGCACAGTGAATTGAAGTGTTGGAACAGACTACTTCTCTTTTAGAGAAACGGATGTGAGTTTTTTGTGAATGCTTGTAAGTAGCTTAAGGCACTTTCAATGGAAAGTGATTTTCTCTGAAAAGACTGCATTTAGAAAGTGAAGCCACACTCCATTCACTTCGCACAGTGAATTGAAGTGTTGGAACAGACTGCTTCTCTTTCAGAATAATGCATGTGAATTTCTGCTGAATTCTTGTAAGCAACTTAAGGCACTTTCAAAAGAAAGTGATTTTCTCTGAAATGACTGCATTTAGAAAGTGAAGCCACACTCCATTCACTTCGCACAGTGAATTGAAGTGTTGGAACAGACTGCTTCTCTTTCAGAAAAATGCATGTGAATGTCTTGTGAATGCTTGTAAGTAGCTTAAGGCAGTTTCAAAAGAGAGTGATTTTCTCTAAAAGGAGAGCATTTAGAAAGTGAAGCAACAATCCATTCACTTCGTACAGTGAATTGAAGTGTTGGAACAGACTGCTTCTCTTTCAGAAAAACGCATGTGAATTTCTGCTGAATTCTTGTAAGCAGCTTAAGGCACTTTCAAAGGAAAGTGATTTTCTCTGAAAGGACAGCATTTAGAAAGTGAAGCAACACTCCATTCACTAGGCACAGTGAATTGAAGTGTTGGAACAGACTACTTCTCTTTCAGAGAAACGGATGTGAGTTTTTGGTGAGTGCTTGTATGTAGCTTAAGGCACTTTCAAAGAAAGTGATTTTCTCTGAAAGGACAGCATTTAGAAAGTGAAGCAACACTCCATTCACTTCGCACAGTGAATTGAAATGTTGGAACAGACTGCATCACTTTCAGAGAAACGCATGTGAATTTCTGTTAAATGCTTGTAAGTAGCTTAAGGCACTTTCAAAGGAAAGTGATTTTCTCTGAAAGGACAGCATTTAGAAAGTGAAGCAACACTCCATTCACTTCGCACAGTGAATTGAAGCGTTGGAACAGACTGCTTCTCTTTCAGAAAAATGCATGAGAGTTTCTTTTGAATGCTTGTAAGTAGCTTAAGGCTCTTTCAAAGGAACGTGATTTTCTCTGAAAGGACAGCATTTAGAAAGTGAAGCAACACACCATTCACTACACACAGTGAATTGAAGTGTTGGAACAGACTGCTTCTCTTTCAGAAAAATGCATGTGAGTTTCTAGTGAATGCTTGTAAGTAGCTTAATGCAGTTTCAAAAGGGAGTGATTTTCTCTAAAAGGAGAGCAGTTAGAAAGTGAAGCAACACTCCATTCACTTCGCACAGTGAATTGAAGTGTTGGAACAGACTGCTTCTCTTTCAGAGAAATGCATGTGAGTTTCTTGTGAATGCTTGTAAGTAGCTTAAGGCACGTTCAAAGGAAAGTGATTTTCTCTGAAAGGACAGCATATAGAAAATGAAACAACACTCCATTCATTACACACAGTGAATTGAAGTGTTGGAACAGACTACTTCTCTTTCAGAGGAACAGATGTGAGATTTTTGTGAATGCTTGTATGTAGCTTAAGGCAATTTCAAAGGAAAGTGATTATCTCTAAAAGGACAGCATTTAGGAAGTGAAGCAACAATCCATTCACTTCGCACAGTGAATTGAAGTGTTGGAACAGACTGCTTCTCTTTCAGAGAAACGCATGTGAATTTCTGCTGAATTCTTGAAAGCAGCTTAAGGCACTTTCAAAGGAAAGTGATTTTCTCTGAAAGGACAGCATTTAGAAAGTTAAACAACACGCCATTCACTTCGCACAGTGAATTGAAGTGTTGGAACAGACTGCTTCTCTTTCAGAAAAATGCATGTGAGTTTCTTGTGAATGCTTGTAAGTGGCTTAAGGCACTTTCAAAGGAAAGTGATTTTCTCTGAAAGGACAGCATTTAGAAAATGAAGCAACACTCCATTCACTACGCACAGTGAATTGAAGTGTTGGAACAGACTACTTCTCTATTAGAGAAACGGATGTGAGTTTTTTGTGAATGCTTGGAAGTAGCTTAAGGCACTTTCAAAGGAAAGTGATTTTCTCTGAAAGGACAGCATTTAGAAAGTGAAGCAACACTCCATTCACCTCGCACAATGAATTGAAGTGTTGAAACAGACTGCTTCTCTTTCAGAGTAACGCATGTGAATTTCTGCTGAATTCTTGTAAGCAACTTAAGGCACTTTCAAAGGAAAGTGATTTTCTCTGAAAGGACAGCATTTAGAAAGTGAAGCAACACTCCATTCACTTCGCACAGTGAATTGAAGTGTTGGAACAGACTGCTTCTCTTTCAGAGAAAAGCATGTGAATTTCTGTTAAATGCTTGTAAGTAGCTTAAGGCACTTTCAAAGGAAAGTGATTTTCTCTGAAATGACAGCATTTAGAAAGTGAAGCCACACTCCATTCACTTCGCACAGTGAATTGAAGTATTGGAACAGACTTCATCACTTTCAGAAAACGCATGTGAATTTCTGTTAAATGCTTGTAAATAGCTTAAGGCACTTTCAAAGGAAAGTGATTTTCTCTGAAAGGACAGCATTTAGAAAGTGAAGCAACACTCCATTCACTACACACAGTGAATTGAAGTGTTGGAACAGACTGCTTCTCTTTCAGAAAAATGCATGTGAGTTTCTAGTGAATGCTTCTAAGTAGCTTAAGGCAGTTTCAAAAGGGAGTGATTTTCTCTAAAAGGAGAGCAGTTAGAAAGTGAAGCAACACTCCATTCACTTCGCACAGTGAATTGAAGTGTTGGAAAAGACTGCTTCTCTTTCAGAGAAACAGATGAGAGTTTCTTGTGAATGCTTGTAAGTAGCTTAAGGCAGTTTCAAAAGAGAGTGATTTTCTCTAAATGGAGAGCATTTAGATAGTGAAGCAACACTCCATTCACTTTGCACAGTGTATTGAAGTGTTGGAACAGACTGCTTCTCTTTCAGAAAAATGCATGTGAGTTTCTTGTGAATGCTTGTAAGTAGCTTAAAGCACTTTCAAAGGAGGTGATTTTCTCTGAAAGGACAGCATTTAGAAAGTGAAGCAACACTCCATTCACTACGCACAGTGAATTGAAGTGTTGGAACAGACTACTTCTCTTTCAGAGGAACGGATGTGAGTTTTTTGTGAATGCTTGTAAGTAGCTTAAGGCACTTTAAGAGGAAAGTGATTATCTCTAAAAGGACAGCATTTAGGAAGTGAAGCAACAATCCATTCACTTCGCACAGTGAATTGAAGTGTTGGAACAGACTGCTTCTCTTTCAGAGAAACGCATGTGAATTTCTGCTGAATTCTTGTAAGCAGCTTAAGGCACTTTCAAAGGAAAGTGATTTTCTCTGAAAGGACAGCATTTAGAAAGTTAAACAACACTCCATTCACTTTGCACAGTGAATTGAAGTGTTGGAACAGACTGCTTCTCTTTCAGAAAAATGCATGTGAGTTTCTTGTGAATGCTTGTAAGTGGCTTAAGGCACTTTCAAAGGAAAGTGATTTTCTCTGAAAGGACAGCATTTAGAAAGTGAAGCAACACTCCATTCACTTCGCACAGTGAATTGAAGTGTTGGAACAGACTGCTTCTTCTTCAGAGAAAAGCATGTGAATTTCTGTTAAATGCTTGTAAGTAGCTTAAGGCACTTTCAAAGGAAAGTGATTTTCTCTGAAAGGACAGCATTTAGAAAGTGAAGCCACACTCCATTCACTTCGCACACTGAATTGAAGTGTTGGAACAGACTTCATCACTTTCAGAAAACGCATGTGAATTTCTGTTAAATGCTTGTAAGTAGCTTAAGGCACTTTCAAAGGAAAGTGATTTTCTCTGAAAGGACAGCATTTACAAAGTGAAGCAACACTCCATTCACTACACACAGTGAATTGAAGTGTTGGAACAGACTGCTTCTCTTTCAGAAAAATGCATGTGAGTTTCTTGTGAATGCTTGTAAGTAGCTTAAGGCAGTTTCAAAAGGGAGTGATTTTCTCTAAAAGGAGAGCAGTTAGAAAGTGAAGCAACACTCCATTAACTTCGATCAGTGAATTGAAGTGTTGGAAAAGACTGCTTCTCTTTCAGAGAAACAGATGAGAGTTTCTTGTGAATGCTTGTAAGTAGCTTAAGGCAGTTTCAAAAGAGAGTGATTTTCTCTAAATGGAGAGCATTTAGATAGTGAAGCAACACTCCATTCACTTCGCACAGTGTATTGAAGTGTTGGAACAGACTGCTTCTCTTTCAGAAAAATGCATGTGAGTTTCTTGTGAATGCTTGTAAGTAGCTTAAGGCACTTTCAAAGGAAAGTGATTTTCTCTGAAAGGACAGCATTTAGAAAGTTAAACAACACTCCATTCACTTCGCACAGTGAATTGAAGTGTTGGAACAGACTGCTTCTCTTTCAGAAAAATGCATGTGAGTTTCTTGTGAATGCTTGTAAGTGGCTTAAGGCACTTTCAAAGGAAAGTGATTTTCTCTGAAAGGACATCATTTAGAAAGTGAAGCAACATTCCATTCACTACGCACAGTGAATTGAAGTGTTGGAACAGACTACTTCTCTTTCAGAGAAACAGACGTGAGTTTTTTGTGAATGCTTGTAAGTAGCTTAAGGCACTTTCAAAGGAAAGTGATTTTCTCTGAAAGGACAGCATTTAGAAAGTGAAGCAACACTCCATTCACTTCGCACAGTGAATTAAAGTGTTGGAACAGACTGCTTCTTTTTCAGAAAAATGCATGTGAGTTTCTTGTGAATGCTTGTAAGTAGCTTAAGGCACTTTCAAAGGAAAGTGATTTTCTCTGAAAGGACAGCATTTAGAAAGTGAAGCAACACTCCATTCACTACTCACAGTGAATTGAAGTGTTGGAACAGACTACTTCTCTTTCAGAGGAACGGATGTGAGTTTTTTGTGAATGCTTGTAAGTAGCTTAAGGCACTTTCAAAGGAAAGTGATTATCTCTAAAAGGACAGCATTTAGGAAGTGAAGCAACAATCCATTCACTTCGCACAGTGAATTGAAGTGTTGGAACAGACTGCTTCTCTTTCAGAGAAACGCATGTGAATTTCTGCTGAATTCTTGTAAGCAGCTTAAGGCACTTTCAAAGGAAAGTGATTTTCTCTGAAAGGACAGCATTTAGAAAGTTAAACAACACTCCATTCACTTCGCACAGTGAATTGAAGTGTTGGAACAGACTGCTTCTCTTTCAGAAAAATGCATGTGAGTTTCTTGTGAATGCTTGTAAGTGGCTTAAGGCACTTTCAAAGGAAAGTGATTTTCTCTGAAAGGACAGCATTTAGAAAGTGAAGCAACACTCCATTCACTTCGCACAGTGAATTGAAGTGTTGGAACAGACTGCTTCTCTTTCAGAAAAATGCATGAGAGTTTCTTTTGAATGCTTGTAAGTGGCTTAAGGCACTTTCAAAGGAAAGTGATTTTCTCTGAAAGGACAGCATATAGAAAATGAAACAACACTCCATTCATTACACACAGTGAATTGAAGTGTTGGAACAGACTACTTCTCTTTTAGAGAAACGGATGTGAGTTTTTTGTGAATGCTTGTAAGTAGCTTAAGGCACTTTCAAAGGAAAGTGATTTTCTCTGAAAAGACTGCATTTAGAAAGTGAAGCCACACTCCATTCACTTCGCACAGTGAACTGAAGTGTTGGAACAGACTGCTTCTCTTTCAGAAAAATGCATGTGAGTGTCTTGCGATTGCTTGTAAGTAGCTTAAGGCAGTTTAAAAAGAGAGTGATTTTCTCTGAAAGGACAGCATTTGGAAAGTGAAGCAACACTCCATTCACTTCGCACAGTGAATTGATGTTGGAACAGACTGCTTCTTTTTCAGAGAAAAGCATGTGAATTTCTGTTAAATGCTTGTAAGTAGCTTAAGGCACTTTCAAAGGAAAGTGATTTTCTCTGAAAGGACAGCATTTAGAAAGTGAAGCAAGACTCCATTCACTTCGCACAGTGAATTGAAGTGTTGGAACAGACTGCTTCTCTTTCAGAGAAACGCATGTGAATTTCTGTTGAATGCTTGTAATTAGCTTAAGGCACTTTCAAAGGAAAGTGATTTTCTCTGAAAGGACAGCATTTAGAAAGTGAAGCAACACTCCATTCACTTCGCACAGTGAATTGAAGTGTTGGAACAGACTGCTTCTCTTTCAGAGAAAAGCATGTGAATTTCTGTTAAATGCTTGTAAGTAGCTTAAGGCACTTTCCAAGGAAAGTGATTTTCTCTGAAAGGACAGCATTTAGAAAGTGAAGCCACACTCCATTCACTTCGCACAGTGAATTGAAGTGTTGGAACAGACTGCTTCTCTTTCAGAGAAACAGATGTGAGTTTCTTGTGAATGCTTGTAAGTAGCTTAAGGCAGTTTCAAAAGAGAGTGATTTTCTCTAAAAGGAGAGCATTTAGAAAGTGAAGCAACACACCATTCACTTCGCACAGTGAATTGAAGCGTTGGAACAGACTGCTTCTCTTTCAGAAAAATGCATGAGAGTTTCTTTTGAATGCTTGTAAGTAGCTTAAGGCTCTTTCAAAGGAAAGTGATTTTCTCTGAAAGGACAGCATTTAGAAAGTGAAGCAAAACTCCATTCACTACACACAGTGAATTGAAGTGTTGGAACAGACTGCTTCTCTTTCAGAAAAATGCATGTGAGTTTCTAGTGAATGCTTGTAAGTAGCTTAAGGCAGTTTCAAAGAAGAGTGATTTTCTCTAAAAGGAGAGCAGTTAGAAAGTGAAGCAACACTCCATTCACTTCGCACAGTGAATTGAAGTGTTGGAACAGACTACTTCTCTTTTAGAGAAACGGATGTGAGTTTTTTGTGAATGCTTGGAAGTAGCTTATGGCACTTTCAAAGGAAAGTGATTTTCTCTGAAAGGACAGCATTTAGAAAGTGAAGCAACACTCCATTCACTTCGCACAATGAATTGAAGTGTTGGAACAGACTGCTTCTCGTTCAGAGTAACGCATGTGAATTTCTGCTGAATTCTTGTAAGCAACTTAAGGCACTTTCAAAGGAAAGTGATTTTCTCTGAAAGGACAGCATTTAGAAAGTGAAGCAACACTCCATTCACTTCGCACAGTGAATTGAAATGTTGGAACAGACTGCTTCTCTTTCAGAGAAAAGCATGTGAATTTCTGTTAAATGCTTGTAAGTAGCTTAAGGCACTTTCAAAGGAAAGTGATTTTCTCTGAAAGGACAGCATTTAGAAAGTGAAGACACACTCCATTCACTTCGCACAGTGAATTGAAGTGTTGGAACAGACTTCATCACTTTCAGAAAACGCATGTGAATTTCTGTTAAATGCTTGTAAGTAGCTTAAGGCACTTTCAAAGGAAAGTGATTTTCTCTGAAAGGAGAGCATTTAGAAAGTGAAGCAACACTCCATTCACTTCGCACAGTGAATTGAAATGTTGGAACAGACTTCATCACTTTCAGAGAAACGCATGTGAATTTCTGTGAAATGCTTGTAAGTAGCTTAAGGCACTTTCAAAGGAAAGTGATATTCTCTGAAAGGACAGCATTTAGAAAGTGAAGCAGCACTCCATGCACGTCGCACAGTGAATTGAAGTGTTGGAACAGACTGCTTCTCTTTCAGAGAAACAGATGTGAGTTTCTTGTGAATGCTTGTAAGTAGCTTAAGGCAGTTTCAAAAGAGAGTGATTTTCTCTAAAAGGAGAGCATTTAGAAAGTGAAGCAACACACCATTCACTTCGCACAGTGAATTGAAGCGTTGGAACAGACTGCTTCTCTTTCAGAAAAATGCATGAGAGTTTCTTTTGAATGCTTGTAAGTAGCTTAAGGCTCTTTCAAAGGAAAGTGATTTTCTCTGAAAGGACAGCATTTATAAAGTGAAGCAAAACTCCCTTCACTACACACAGTGAATTGAAGTGTTGGAACAGACTGCTTCTCTTTCAGAAAAATGAATGTGAGTTTCTAGTGAATGCTTGTAAGTAGCTTAAGGCACTTTCAAAGGAAAGTGATTTTCTCTGAAAGGACAGCATTTAGAAAGTTAAACAACACTCCATTCACTTCGCACAGTGAATTGAAGTGTTGGAACAGACTGCTTCTCTTTCAGAAAAATGCATGTGAGTTTCTTGTGAATGCTTGTAAGTGGCTTAAGGCACTTTCAAAGGAAAGTGATTTTCTCTGAAAGGACAGCATTTAGAAAGTGAAGCAACACTCCATTCACTTCGCACAGTGAATTGAAGTGTTGGAACAGACTGCTTCTCTTTCAGAAAAATGCATGAGAGTTTCTTTTGAATGCTTGTAAGTGGCTTAAGGCACTTTCAAAGGAAAGTGATTTTCTCTGAAAGGACAGCATATAGAAAATGAAACAACACTCCATTCATTACGCACAGTGAATTGAAGTGTTGGAACAGACTACTTCTCTTTTAGAGAAACGGATGTGAGTTTTTTGTGAATGCTTGTAAGTAGCTTAAGGCACTTTCAAAGGAAAGTGATTTTCTCTGAAAAGACTGCATTTAGAAAGTGAAGCCACACTCCATTCACTTCGCACAGTGAACTGAAGTGTTGGAACAGACTGCTTCTCTTTCAGAAAAATGCATGTGAGTGTCTTGCGATTGCTTGTAAGTAGCTTAAGGCAGTTTAAAAAGAGAGTGATTTTCTCTGAAAGGACAGCATTTGGAAAGTGAAGCAACACTCCATTCACTTCGCACAGTGAATTGATGTTGGAACAGACTGCTTCTTTTTCAGAGAAAAGCATGTGAATTTCTGTTAAATGCTTGTAAGTAGCTTAAGGCACTTTCAAAGGAAAGTGATTTTCTCTGAAAGGACAGCATTTAGAAAGTGAAGCAAGACTCCATTCACTTCGCACAGTGAATTGAAGTGTTGGAACAGACTGCTTCTCTTTCAGAGAAACGCATGTGAATTTCTGTTGAATGCTTGTAATTAGCTTAAGGCACTTTCAAAGGAAAGTGATTTTCTCTGAAAGGACAGCATTTAGAAAGTGAAGCAACACTCCATTCACTTCGCACAGTGAATTGAAGTGTTGGAACAGACTGCTTCTCTTTCAGAGAAAAGCATGTGAATTTCTGTTAAATGCTTGTAAGTAGCTTAAGGCACTTTCCAAGGAAAGTGATTTTCTCTGAAAGGACAGCATTTAGAAAGTGAAGCCACACTCCATTCACTTCGCACAGTGAATTGAAGTGTTGGAACAGACTGCTTCTCTTTCAGAGAAACAGATGTGAGTTTCTTGTGAATGCTTGTAAGTAGCTTAAGGCAGTTTCAAAAGAGAGTGATTTTCTCTAAAAGGAGAGCATTTAGAAAGTGAAGCAACACACCATTCACTTCGCACAGTGAATTGAAGCGTTGGAACAGACTGCTTCTCTTTCAGAAAAATGCATGAGAGTTTCTTTTGAATGCTTGTAAGTAGCTTAAGGCTCTTTCAAAGGAAAGTGATTTTCTCTGAAAGGACAGCATTTAGAAAGTGAAGCAAAACTCCATTCACTACACACAGTGAATTGAAGTGTTGGAACAGACTGCTTCTCTTTCAGAAAAATGCATGTGAGTTTCTAGTGAATGCTTGTAAGTAGCTTAAGGCAGTTTCAAAGAAGAGTGATTTTCTCTAAAAGGAGAGCAGTTAGAAAGTGAAGCAACACTCCATTCACTTCGCACAGTGAATTGAAGTGTTGGAACAGACTACTTCTCTTTTAGAGAAACGGATGTGAGTTTTTTGTGAATGCTTGGAAGTAGCTTATGGCACTTTCAAAGGAAAGTGATTTTCTCTGAAAGGACAGCATTTAGAAAGTGAAGCAACACTCCATTCACTTCGCACAATGAATTGAAGTGTTGGAACAGACTGCTTCTCGTTCAGAGTAACGCATGTGAATTTCTGCTGAATTCTTGTAAGCAACTTAAGGCACTTTCAAAGGAAAGTGATTTTCTCTGAAAGGACAGCATTTAGAAAGTGAAGCAACACTCCATTCACTTCGCACAGTGAATTGAAATGTTGGAACAGACTGCTTCTCTTTCAGAGAAAAGCATGTGAATTTCTGTTAAATGCTTGTAAGTAGCTTAAGGCACTTTCAAAGGAAAGTGATTTTCTCTGAAAGGACAGCATTTAGAAAGTGAAGACACACTCCATTCACTTCGCACAGTGAATTGAAGTGTTGGAACAGACTTCATCACTTTCAGAAAACGCATGTGAATTTCTGTTAAATGCTTGTAAGTAGCTTAAGGCACTTTCAAAGGAAAGTGATTTTCTCTGAAAGGAGAGCATTTAGAAAGTGAAGCAACACTCCATTCACTTCGCACAGTGAATTGAAATGTTGGAACAGACTTCATCACTTTCAGAGAAACGCATGTGAATTTCTGTGAAATGCTTGTAAGTAGCTTAAGGCACTTTCAAAGGAAAGTGATATTCTCTGAAAGGACAGCATTTAGAAAGTGAAGCAGCACTCCATGCACGTCGCACAGTGAATTGAAGTGTTGGAACAGACTGCTTCTCTTTCAGAGAAACAGATGTGAGTTTCTTGTGAATGCTTGTAAGTAGCTTAAGGCAGTTTCAAAAGAGAGTGATTTTCTCTAAAAGGAGAGCATTTAGAAAGTGAAGCAACACACCATTCACTTCGCACAGTGAATTGAAGCGTTGGAACAGACTGCTTCTCTTTCAGAAAAATGCATGAGAGTTTCTTTTGAATGCTTGTAAGTAGCTTAAGGCTCTTTCAAAGGAAAGTGATTTTCTCTGAAAGGACAGCATTTATAAAGTGAAGCAAAACTCCCTTCACTACACACAGTGAATTGAAGTGTTGGAACAGACTGCTTCTCTTTCAGAAAAATGAATGTGAGTTTCTAGTGAATGCTTGTAAGTAGCTTAAGGCAGTTTCAAAAGGGAGTGATTTTCTCTAAAAGGAGAGCAGTTAGAAAGTGAAGGAACACTCCATTCACTTCGCACAGTGAATTGAAGTGTTGGAACAGACTACTTCTCTTTTAGAGAAACGGATGTGAGTTTTTTGTGAATGCTTGGAAGTAGCTTAAGGCACTTTCAAAGGAAAGTGATTTTCTCTGAAAGGACAGCATTTAGAAAGTGAAGCAACACTCCATTCACTTCGCACAATGATGTGAAGTGTTGGAACAGACTGCTTCTCGTTCAGAGTAACGCATGTGAATTTCTGCTGAATTCTTGTAAGCAACTTAAGGCACTTTCAAAGGAAAGTGATTTTCTCTGAAAGGACAGCATTTAGAAATTGAAGCAACACTCCATTCACTTCGCACAGTGAATTGAAGTGTTGGAACAGACTGCTTCTCTTTCAGAGAAAAGCATGTGAATTTCTGTTAAATGCTTGTAAGTAGCTTAAGGCACTTTCAAAGGAAAGTGATTTTCTCTGAAAGGACAGCATTTAGAAAGTGAAGCCACACTCCATTCACTTCGCACAGTGAATTGAAGTGTTGGAACAGACTTCATCACTTTCAGAAAACGCATGTGAATTTCTGTTAAATGCTTGTAAGTAGCTTAAGGCACTTTCAAAGGAAAGTGATTTTCTATGAAAGGAGAGCATTTAGAAAGTGAAGCAACACTCCATTCACTTCGCACAGTGAATTGAAATGTTGGAACAGACTGCATCACTTTCAGAGAAACGCATGTGAATTTCTGTGAAATGCTTGTAAGTAGCTTAAGGCACTTTCAAAGGAAAGTGATATTCTCTGAAAGGACAGCATTTAGAAAGTGAAGCAGCACTCCATGCACGTCGCACAGTGAATTGAAGTGTTGGAACAGACTGCTTCTCTTTCAGAGAAACAGATGTGAGTTTCTTGTGAATGCTTGTAAGTAGCTTAAGGCAGTTTCAAAAGAGAGTGATTTTCTCTAAAAGGAGAGCATTTAGAAAGTTAAGCAACACACCATTCACTTCACACAGTGAATTGAAGTGTTGGAACAGACTGCTTCTCTTTCATAGAAACAGATGAGAGTTTCTTGTGAATGCTTGTAAGTAGCTTAAGGCACTTTCAAAGGAAAGTGATTTTCTCTGAAAGGACAGCATATAGAAAGTGAAGCAACACTCCATTCACTTCGCACAGTGAATTGAAGTGTTGGAACAGACTGCTTCTCTTTCAGAGAAACAGATGTGAGTTTCTTGTGAATGCTTGTAAGTAGCTTAAGGCAGTTTCAAAAGAGAGTGATTTTCTCTAAAAGGAGAGCATTTAGAAAGTGAAGCAACACACCATTCACTTCGCACAGTGAATTGAAGCGTTGGAACAGACTGCTTCTCTTTCAGAAAAATGCATGAGAGTTTCTTTTGAATGCTTGTAAGTAGCTTAAGGCTCTTTCAAAGGAAAGTGATTTTCTCTGAAAGGACAGCATTTAGAAAGTGAAGCAAAACTCCATTCACTACACACAGTGAATTGAAGTGTTGGAACAGACTGCTTCTCTTTGAGAAAAATGCATGTGAGTTTCTAGTGAATGCTTGTAAGTAGCTTAAGGCAGTTTCAAAAGGGAGTGATTTTCTCTAAAAGGAGAGCAGTTAGAAAGTGAAGCAACACTCCATTCACTTCGCACAGTGAATTGAAGTGTTGGAACAGACTACTTCTCTTTTAGAGAAACGGATGTGAGTTTTTTGTGAATGCTTGGAAGTAGCTTAAGGCACTTTCAAAGGAAAGTGATTTTCTCTGAAAGGACAGCATTTAGAAAGTGAAGCAACACTCCATTCACTTCGCACAATGAATTGAAGTGTTGGAACAGACTGCTTCTCGTTCAGAGTAACGCATGTGAATTTCTGCTGAATTCTTGTAAGCAACTTAAGGCACTTTCAAAGGAAAGTGATTTTCTCTGAAAGGACAGCATTTAGAAAGTGAAGCAACACTCCATTCACTTCGCACAGTGAATTGAAGTGTTGGAACAGACTGCTTCTCTTTCAGAGAAAAGCATGTGAATTTCTGTTAAATGCTTGTAAGTAGCTTAAGGCACTTTCAAAGGAAAGTGATTTTCTCTGAAAGGACAGCATTTAGAAAGTGAAGACACACTCCATTCACTTCGCACAGTGAATTGAAGTGTTGGAACAGACTTCATCACTTTCAGAAAACGCATGTGAATTTCTGTTAAATGCTTGTAAGTAGCTTAAGGCACTTTCAAAGAAAGTGATTTTCTCTGAAAGGACAGCATTTAGAAAGTGAAGCAACACTCCATTCACTTCGCACAGTGAATTGAAATGTTGGAACAGACTGCATCACTTTCAGAGAAACGCATGTGAATTTCTGTTAAATGCTTGTAAGTAGCTTAAGGCACTTTCAAAGGAAAGTGATATTCTCTGAAAGGACAGCATTTAGAAAGTGAAGCAGCACTCCATGCACGTCGCACAGTGAATTGAAGTGTTGGAACAGACTGCTTCTCTTTCAGAAAAACAGATGTGAGTTTCTTGTGAATGCTTGTAAGTAGCTTAAGGCAGTTTCAAAAGAGAGTGATTTTCTCTAAAAGGAGAGCATTTAGAAAGTGAAGCAACACACCATTCACTTCACACAGTGAATTGAAGTGTTGGAACAGACTGCTTCTCTTTCTTAGAAACAGATGAGAGTTTCTTGTGAATGCTTGTAAGTAGCTTAAGGCAGTTTCAAAAGAGAGTGATTTTCTCTAAATGGAGAGCATTTAGAGTGTGAAGCAACACTCCATTCACTTTGCACAGTGTATTGAAGTGTTTGAACAGACTGCTTCTCTTTCAGAAAAATGCATGTGAGTTTCTTGTGAATGCTTGTAAGTAGCTTAAGGCACTTTCAAAGGAAAGTGATTTTCTCTGAAAGGACAGCATTTAGAAAGTGAAACAACACTCCATTAACTTCGCACAGTGAATTGAAGTGTTGGAACAGACTGCTTCTTTTTCAGAAAAATGCATGTGAGTTTCTTGTGAATGCTTGTAAGTGGCTTAAGGCACTTTCAAAGGAAAGTGATTTTCTCTGAAAGGACAGCATTTTGAAAGTGAAGCAACTCTCCATTCACTTCGCACAGTGAATTGAAGTGTTGGAACAGACTGCTTCTCTTTAAGAGAAACGCATGTGAATTTCTGTTGAATGCTTGTAAGTAGCTTAAGGCACTTTCAAAGAAAGTGATTTTCTCTGAAAGTACAGCATTTAGAAAGTGAAGCAACACTCCATTCACTTCGCACAGTGAATTGAAGTGTTGGAACAGACTGCTTCTCTTTCAGAAAAATGCATGAGAGTTTCTTTTGAATGCTTGTAAGTAGCTAAGGATCTTTCAAAGGAAAGTGATTTTCTCTGAAAGGACAGCATTTAGAAAGTGAAGCAACACTCCATTCACTACACACAGTGAATTGAAGTGTTGGAACAGACTGCTTCTCTTTCAGAAAAATGCATGTGAGTTTCTAGTGAATGCTTGTAAGTAGCTTAAGGCAGTTTCAAAAGGGAGTGATTTTCTCTAAAAGGAGAGCAGTTAGAAAGTGAAGCAACACTCCATTCACTTCGCACAGTGAATTGAAGTGTTGAAACAGACTGCTTCCCTTTAAGTGAAATGCATGTGAGTTTCTTGTGAATGCTTGTAAGTAGCTTAAGGCACTTTAAAAGGAAAGTGATTTTCTCTGAAAGGACAGCATATAGAAAATGAAACAACACTCCATTCATTACGCACAGTGAATTGAAGTGTTGAAACAGACTACTTCTCTTTTAGAGAAACGGATGTGAGTTTTTTGTGAATGCTTGTAAGTAGCTTAAGGCACTTTCAAAGGAAAGTGATTTTCTCTGAAAAGACTGCATTTACAAAGTGAAGCCACACTCCATTCACTTCGCACAGTGAATTGAAGTGTTGGAACAGACTGCTTCTCTTTCAGAAAAATGCATGTGAGTGTCTTGTGATTGCTTGTAAGTAGCTTAAGGCAGTTTCAAAAGAGAGTGATTTTCTCTAAAAGGAGAGCATTTAGAAAGTGATGCAACACACCATTCACTTCCCAAAGTGAATTGAAGTGTTGGAACAGACTGCTTCTCTTTGAGAAAAATGCATGTGAGTTTCTTGTGAATGCTTGTATGTAGCTTAAGGCACTTTCAAAGGAAAGTGATTTTCTCTGAAAGGACAGCATTTAGAAAGTGAGGCAACACTCCATTCACTACGCACAGTGAATTGAAGTGTTGGAACAGACTGCTTCTCTTTCAGAGAAACGCATGTGAATTTCTGTTAAATGCTTGTAAGTAGCCTAAGGCACTTTCAAAGGAAAGTGATTTTCTCTGAAAGGACAGCATTTAGAAAGTGAAGCAACACTCCATTCACTTCGCACAGTGAATTGAAGTGTTGGAACAGACTGCTTCTCTTTCAGAGAAAAGCATGTGAATTTCTGTTAAATGCTTGTAAGTAGCTTAAGGCACTTTCAAAGGAAAGTGATTTTCTCTGAAAGGACAGCATTTAGAAAGTGAAGCCACACTCCATTCACTTCGCACAGTGAATTGAAGTGTTGGAACAGACTGCTTCTCTTTCAGAGAAACAGATGTGAGTTTCTTATGAATGCTTGTAAGTAGCTTAAGGCAGTTTCAAAAGAGAGTGATTTTCTCTAAACGGAGAGCATTTAGAAAGTGAAGCAACACACCATTCACTTCGCACAGTGAATTGAAGTGTTGGAACAGACTGCTTCTCTTTCAGTAAAATGCATGTGAGTTTCTTATGAATACTTGTAAGTAGCTTAAGGCACTTTCAAAGGAAAGTGATTTTCTCTGAAAGGACAGCATTTAGAAAGTGAAGCAACACTCCATTCACTTCGCACAGTGAATTGAAGTGTTGGAACAGACTGCTTCTCTTTCAGAGAAAAGCATGTGAATTTCTGTTAAATGCTTGTAAGTAGCTTAAGGCACTCTCAAAGGAAAGTGATTTTCTCTGAAAGGACAGCATTTAGAAAGTGAAGCCAAACTCCATTCACTTCGCACAGTATATTGAAGTGTTGGAACAGACTGCATCACTTTCAGAGAAACGCATGTGAATTTCTGTTAAATGCTTGTATGTAGCTTAAGGCACTTTCAAAGGAAAGTGATTTTCTCTGAAAGGACAGCATTTCGAAAGTGAAGCAACACTCCATTCACTTCGCACAGTGAATTGAAGTGTTGGAACAGACTGCTTCTCTTTCAGAGAAACAGATGTGAGATTTTTGCGAATGCTTGTAAGTAGCTTAAGGCACTTTCAAAGGAAAGTGATTTTCTCTGAAAGGAGAGCATTTAGAAAGTGAAGCAACACTCCATTCACTTCGCACAGTGAATTGAAGTGTTGGAACAGACTGCTTCTCTATGAGAAAAACGCATGTGAATTTCTGTTGAATGCTTGTATGTAGCTTAAGGCATTTTCAAAGGAAAGTGATTTTCTCTGAAAGGACAGCATATAGAAAATGAAACAACACTCCATTCATTACGCACAGTGAATTGAAGTGTTGAAACAGACTACTTCTCTTTTAGAGAAACGGATGTGAGTTTTTTGTGAATGCTTGTAAGTAGCTTAAGGCACTTTCAAAGGAAAGTGATTTTCTCTGAAAAGACTGCATTTAGAAAGTGAAGCCACACTCCATTCACTTCGCACAGTGAACTGAAGTGTTGGAACAGACTGCTTCTCTTTCAGAAAAATGCATGTGAGTGTCTTGCGATTGCTTGTAAGTAGCTTAAGGCAGTTTAAAAAGAGAGTGATTTTCTCTGAAAGGACAGCATTTGGAAAGTGAAGCAACACTCCATTCACTTCGCACAGTGAATTGATGTTGGAACAGACTGCTTCTTTTTCAGAGAAAAGCATGTGAATTTCTGTTAAATGCTTGTAAGTAGCTTAAGGCACTTTCAAAGGAAAGTGATTTTCTCTGAAAGGACAGCATTTAGAAAGTGAAGCAAGACTCCATTCACTTCGCACAGTGAATTGAAGTGTTGGAACAGACTGCTTCTCTTTCAGAGAAACGCATGTGAATTTCTGTTGAATGCTTGTAATTAGCTTAAGGCACTTTCAAAGGAAAGTGATTTTCTCTGAAAGGACAGCATTTAGAAAGTGAAGCAACACTCCATTCACTTCGCACAGTGAATTGAAGTGTTGGAACAGACTGCTTCTCTTTCAGAGAAAAGCATGTGAATTTCTGTTAAATGCTTGTAAGTAGCTTAAGGCACTTTCCAAGGAAAGTGATTTTCTCTGAAAGGACAGCATTTAGAAAGTGAAGCCACACTCCATTCACTTCGCACAGTGAATTGAAGTGTTGGAACAGACTGCTTCTCTTTCAGAGAAACAGATGTGAGTTTCTTGTGAATGCTTGTAAGTAGCTTAAGGCAGTTTCAAAAGAGAGTGATTTTCTCTAAAAGGAGAGCATTTAGAAAGTGAAGCAACACACCATTCACTTCGCACAGTGAATTGAAGCGTTGGAACAGACTGCTTCTCTTTCAGAAAAATGCATGAGAGTTTCTTTTGAATGCTTGTAAGTAGCTTAAGGCTCTTTCAAAGGAAAGTGATTTTCTCTGAAAGGACAGCATTTAGAAAGTGAAGCAAAACTCCATTCACTACACACAGTGAATTGAAGTGTTGGAACAGACTGCTTCTCTTTCAGAAAAATGCATGTGAGTTTCTAGTGAATGCTTGTAAGTAGCTTAAGGCAGTTTCAAAGAAGAGTGATTTTCTCTAAAAGGAGAGCAGTTAGAAAGTGAAGCAACACTCCATTCACTTCGCACAGTGAATTGAAGTGTTGGAACAGACTACTTCTCTTTTAGAGAAACGGATGTGAGTTTTTTGTGAATGCTTGGAAGTAGCTTATGGCACTTTCAAAGGAAAGTGATTTTCTCTGAAAGGACAGCATTTAGAAAGTGAAGCAACACTCCATTCACTTCGCACAATGAATTGAAGTGTTGGAACAGACTGCTTCTCGTTCAGAGTAACGCATGTGAATTTCTGCTGAATTCTTGTAAGCAACTTAAGGCACTTTCAAAGGAAAGTGATTTTCTCTGAAAGGACAGCATTTAGAAAGTGAAGCAACACTCCATTCACTTCGCACAGTGAATTGAAATGTTGGAACAGACTGCTTCTCTTTCAGAGAAAAGCATGTGAATTTCTGTTAAATGCTTGTAAGTAGCTTAAGGCACTTTCAAAGGAAAGTGATTTTCTCTGAAAGGACAGCATTTAGAAAGTGAAGACACACTCCATTCACTTCGCACAGTGAATTGAAGTGTTGGAACAGACTTCATCACTTTCAGAAAACGCATGTGAATTTCTGTTAAATGCTTGTAAGTAGCTTAAGGCACTTTCAAAGGAAAGTGATTTTCTCTGAAAGGAGAGCATTTAGAAAGTGAAGCAACACTCCATTCACTTCGCACAGTGAATTGAAATGTTGGAACAGACTTCATCACTTTCAGAGAAACGCATGTGAATTTCTGTGAAATGCTTGTAAGTAGCTTAAGGCACTTTCAAAGGAAAGTGATATTCTCTGAAAGGACAGCATTTAGAAAGTGAAGCAGCACTCCATGCACGTCGCACAGTGAATTGAAGTGTTGGAACAGACTGCTTCTCTTTCAGAGAAACAGATGTGAGTTTCTTGTGAATGCTTGTAAGTAGCTTAAGGCAGTTTCAAAAGAGAGTGATTTTCTCTAAAAGGAGAGCATTTAGAAAGTGAAGCAACACACCATTCACTTCGCACAGTGAATTGAAGCGTTGGAACAGACTGCTTCTCTTTCAGAAAAATGCATGAGAGTTTCTTTTGAATGCTTGTAAGTAGCTTAAGGCTCTTTCAAAGGAAAGTGATTTTCTCTGAAAGGACAGCATTTATAAAGTGAAGCAAAACTCCCTTCACTACACACAGTGAATTGAAGTGTTGGAACAGACTGCTTCTCTTTCAGAAAAATGAATGTGAGTTTCTAGTGAATGCTTGTAAGTAGCTTAAGGCAGTTTCAAAAGGGAGTGATTTTCTCTAAAAGGAGAGCAGTTAGAAAGTGAAGGAACACTCCATTCACTTCGCACAGTGAATTGAAGTGTTGGAACAGACTACTTCTCTTTTAGAGAAACGGATGTGAGTTTTTTGTGAATGCTTGGAAGTAGCTTAAGGCACTTTCAAAGGAAAGTGATTTTCTCTGAAAGGACAGCATTTAGAAAGTGAAGCAACACTCCATTCACTTCGCACAATGAATTGAAGTGTTGGAACAGACTGCTTCTCGTTCAGAGTAACGCATGTGAATTTCTGCTGAATTCTTGTAAGCAACTTAAGGCACTTTCAAAGGAAAGTGATTTTCTCTGAAAGGACAGCATTTAGAAATTGAAGCAACACTCCATTCACTTCGCACAGTGAATTGAAGTGTTGGAACAGACTGCTTCTCTTTCAGAGAAAAGCATGTGAATTTCTGTTAAATGCTTGTAAGTAGCTTAAGGCACTTTCAAAGGAAAGTGATTTTCTCTGAAAGGACAGCATTTAGAAAGTGAAGCCACACTCCATTCACTTCGCACAGTGAATTGAAGTGTTGGAACAGACTTCATCACTTTCAGAAAACGCATGTGAATTTCTGTTAAATGCTTGTAAGTAGCTTAAGGCACTTTCAAAGGAAAGTGATTTTCTATGAAAGGAGAGCATTTAGAAAGTGAAGCAACACTCCATTCACTTCGCACAGTGAATTGAAATGTTGGAACAGACTGCATCACTTTCAGAGAAACGCATGTGAATTTCTGTGAAATGCTTGTAAGTAGCTTAAGGCACTTTCAAAGGAAAGTGATATTCTCTGAAAGGACAGCATTTAGAAAGTGAAGCAGCACTCCATGCACGTCGCACAGTGAATTGAAGTGTTGGAACAGACTGCTTCTCTTTCAGAGAAACAGATGTGAGTTTCTTGTGAATGCTTGTAAGTAGCTTAAGGCAGTTTCAAAAGAGAGTGATTTTCTCTAAAAGGAGAGCATTTAGAAAGTTAAGCAACACACCATTCACTTCACACAGTGAATTGAAGTGTTGGAACAGACTGCTTCTCTTTCATAGAAACAGATGAGAGTTTCTTGTGAATGCTTGTAAGTAGCTTAAGGCACTTTCAAAGGAAAGTGATTTTCTCTGAAAGGACAGCATATAGAAAGTGAAGCAACACTCCATTCACTTCGCACAGTGAATTGAAGTGTTGGAACAGACTGCTTCTCTTTCAGAGAAACAGATGTGAGTTTCTTGTGAATGCTTGTAAGTAGCTTAAGGCAGTTTCAAAAGAGAGTGATTTTCTCTAAAAGGAGAGCATTTAGAAAGTGAAGCAACACACCATTCACTTCGCACAGTGAATTGAAGCGTTGGAACAGACTGCTTCTCTTTCAGAAAAATGCATGAGAGTTTCTTTTGAATGCTTGTAAGTAGCTTAAGGCTCTTTCAAAGGAAAGTGATTTTCTCTGAAAGGACAGCATTTAGAAAGTGAAGCAAAACTCCATTCACTACACACAGTGAATTGAAGTGTTGGAACAGACTGCTTCTCTTTGAGAAAAATGCATGTGAGTTTCTAGTGAATGCTTGTAAGTAGCTTAAGGCAGTTTCAAAAGGGAGTGATTTTCTCTAAAAGGAGAGCAGTTAGAAAGTGAAGCAACACTCCATTCACTTCGCACAGTGAATTGAAGTGTTGGAACAGACTACTTCTCTTTTAGAGAAACGGATGTGAGTTTTTTGTGAATGCTTGGAAGTAGCTTAAGGCACTTTCAAAGGAAAGTGATTTTCTCTGAAAGGACAGCATTTAGAAAGTGAAGCAACACTCCATTCACTTCGCACAATGAATTGAAGTGTTGGAACAGACTGCTTCTCGTTCAGAGTAACGCATGTGAATTTCTGCTGAATTCTTGTAAGCAACTTAAGGCACTTTCAAAGGAAAGTGATTTTCTCTGAAAGGACAGCATTTAGAAAGTGAAGCAACACTCCATTCACTTCGCACAGTGAATTGAAGTGTTGGAACAGACTGCTTCTCTTTCAGAGAAAAGCATGTGAATTTCTGTTAAATGCTTGTAAGTAGCTTAAGGCACTTTCAAAGGAAAGTGATTTTCTCTGAAAGGACAGCATTTAGAAAGTGAAGACACACTCCATTCACTTCGCACAGTGAATTGAAGTGTTGGAACAGACTTCATCACTTTCAGAAAACGCATGTGAATTTCTGTTAAATGCTTGTAAGTAGCTTAAGGCACTTTCAAAGAAAGTGATTTTCTCTGAAAGGACAGCATTTAGAAAGTGAAGCAACACTCCATTCACTTCGCACAGTGAATTGAAATGTTGGAACAGACTGCATCACTTTCAGAGAAACGCATGTGAATTTCTGTTAAATGCTTGTAAGTAGCTTAAGGCACTTTCAAAGGAAAGTGATATTCTCTGAAAGGACAGCATTTAGAAAGTGAAGCAGCACTCCATGCACGTCGCACAGTGAATTGAAGTGTTGGAACAGACTGCTTCTCTTTCAGAAAAACAGATGTGAGTTTCTTGTGAATGCTTGTAAGTAGCTTAAGGCAGTTTCAAAAGAGAGTGATTTTCTCTAAAAGGAGAGCATTTAGAAAGTGAAGCAACACACCATTCACTTCACACAGTGAATTGAAGTGTTGGAACAGACTGCTTCTCTTTCTTAGAAACAGATGAGAGTTTCTTGTGAATGCTTGTAAGTAGCTTAAGGCAGTTTCAAAAGAGAGTGATTTTCTCTAAATGGAGAGCATTTAGAGTGTGAAGCAACACTCCATTCACTTTGCACAGTGTATTGAAGTGTTTGAACAGACTGCTTCTCTTTCAGAAAAATGCATGTGAGTTTCTTGTGAATGCTTGTAAGTAGCTTAAGGCACTTTCAAAGGAAAGTGATTTTCTCTGAAAGGACAGCATTTAGAAAGTGAAACAACACTCCATTCACTTCGCACAGTGAATTGAAGTGTTGGAACAGACTGCTTCTTTTTCAGAAAAATGCATGTGAGTTTCTTGTGAATGCTTGTAAGTGGCTTAAGGCACTTTCAAAGGAAAGTGATTTTCTCTGAAAGGACAGCATTTTGAAAGTGAAGCAACTCTCCATTCACTTCGCACAGTGAATTGAAGTGTTGGAACAGACTGCTTCTCTTTAAGAGAAACGCATGTGAATTTCTGTTGAATGCTTGTAAGTAGCTTAAGGCACTTTCAAAGAAAGTGATTTTCTCTGAAAGTACAGCATTTAGAAAGTGAAGCAACACTCCATTCACTTCGCACAGTGAATTGAAGTGTTGGAACAGACTGCTTCTCTTTCAGAAAAATGCATGAGAGTTTCTTTTGAATGCTTGTAAGTAGCTAAGGATCTTTCAAAGGAAAGTGATTTTCTCTGAAAGGACAGCATTTAGAAAGTGAAGCAACACTCCATTCACTACACACAGTGAATTGAAGTGTTGGAACAGACTGCTTCTCTTTCAGAAAAATGCATGTGAGTTTCTAGTGAATGCTTGTAAGTAGCTTAAGGCAGTTTCAAAAGGGAGTGATTTTCTCTAAAAGGAGAGCAGTTAGAAAGTGAAGCAACACTCCATTCACTTCGCACAGTGAATTGAAGTGTTGAAACAGACTGCTTCCCTTTAAGTGAAATGCATGTGAGTTTCTTGTGAATGCTTGTAAGTAGCTTAAGGCACTTTAAAAGGAAAGTGATTTTCTCTGAAAGGACAGCATATAGAAAATGAAACAACACTCCATTCATTACGCACAGTGAATTGAAGTGTTGAAACAGACTACTTCTCTTTTAGAGAAACGGATGTGAGTTTTTTGTGAATGCTTGTAAGTAGCTTAAGGCACTTTCAAAGGAAAGTGATTTTCTCTGAAAAGACTGCATTTACAAAGTGAAGCCACACTCCATTCACTTCGCACAGTGAATTGAAGTGTTGGAACAGACTGCTTCTCTTTCAGAAAAATGCATGTGAGTGTCTTGTGATTGCTTGTAAGTAGCTTAAGGCAGTTTCAAAAGAGAGTGATTTTCTCTAAAAGGAGAGCATTTAGAAAGTGATGCAACACACCATTCACTTCCCAAAGTGAATTGAAGTGTTGGAACAGACTGCTTCTCTTTCAGAAAAATGCATGTGAGTTTCTTGTGAATGCTTGTATGTAGCTTAAGGCACTTTCAAAGGAAAGTGATTTTCTCTGAAAGGACAGCATTTAGAAAGTGAGGCAACACTCCATTCACTACGCACAGTGAATTGAAGTGTTGGAACAGACTGCTTCTCTTTCAGAGAAACGCATGTGAATTTCTGTTAAATGCTTGTAAGTAGCCTAAGGCACTTTCAAAGGAAAGTGATTTTCTCTGAAAGGACAGCATTTAGAAAGTGAAGCAACACTCCATTCACTTCGCACAGTGAATTGAAGTGTTGGAACAGACTGCTTCTCTTTCAGAGAAAAGCATGTGAATTTCTGTTAAATGCTTGTAAGTAGCTTAAGGCACTTTCAAAGGAAAGTGATTTTCTCTGAAAGGACAGCATTTAGAAAGTGAAGCCACACTCCATTCACTTCGCACAGTGAATTGAAGTGTTGGAACAGACTGCTTCTCTTTCAGAGAAACAGATGTGAGTTTCTTATGAATGCTTGTAAGTAGCTTAAGGCAGTTTCAAAAGAGAGTGATTTTCTCTAAACGGAGAGCATTTAGAAAGTGAAGCAACACACCATTCACTTCGCACAGTGAATTGAAGTGTTGGAACAGACTGCTTCTCTTTCAGTAAAATGCATGTGAGTTTCTTATGAATACTTGTAAGTAGCTTAAGGCACTTTCAAAGGAAAGTGATTTTCTCTGAAAGGACAGCATTTAGAAAGTGAAGCAACACTCCATTCACTTCGCACAGTGAATTGAAGTGTTGGAACAGACTGCTTCTCTTTCAGAGAAAAGCATGTGAATTTCTGTTAAATGCTTGTAAGTAGCTTAAGGCACTCTCAAAGGAAAGTGATTTTCTCTGAAAGGACAGCATTTAGAAAGTGAAGCCAAACTCCATTCACTTCGCACAGTATATTGAAGTGTTGGAACAGACTGCATCACTTTCAGAGAAACGCATGTGAATTTCTGTTAAATGCTTGTATGTAGCTTAAGGCACTTTCAAAGGAAAGTGATTTTCTCTGAAAGGACAGCATTTCGAAAGTGAAGCAACACTCCATTCACTTCGCACAGTGAATTGAAGTGTTGGAACAGACTGCTTCTCTTTCAGAGAAACAGATGTGAGATTTTTGCGAATGCTTGTAAGTAGCTTAAGGCACTTTCAAAGGAAAGTGATTTTCTCTGAAAGGAGAGCATTTAGAAAGTGAAGCAACACTCCATTCACTTCGCACAGTGAATTGAAGTGTTGGAACAGACTGCTTCTCTATGAGAAAAACGCATGTGAATTTCTGTTGAATGCTTGTATGTAGCTTAAGGCATTTTCAAAGGAAAGTGATTTTCTCTGAAAGGACAGCATTTAGAAAGTGAAGCAACACTCCATTCACTTCGCACAGTGAATTGAAGTGTTGGAACAGACTGCTTCTCTTTCAGAGAAAAGCATGTGAATTTCTGTTAAATGCTTGTAAGTAGCTTAAGGCACTTTCAAAGGAAATTGATTTTCTCTGAAAGGACAGCATTTACAAAGTGACGCCACACTCCATTCACTTCGCACAGTGAATTGAAGTGTTGGAACAGACTGCATCACTTTCAGAGAAACGCATGTGAATTTCTGTTGAATGCTTGTAAGTAGCTTAAGGCAATTTCAAAGGAAAGTGATTTTCTCTGAAAGGAAAGCATTTAGAAAGTGAAGCAACACTCCATTCACTTTGCACAGTGAATTGAAGTTTTGGAACAGACTGCTTCTCTTTCAGAAAAATGCATGTGAGTTTCTTGTGAATGCTTGTAAGTAGCTTAAGGCAGTTTCAAAAGAGAGTGATTTTCTCTAAAAGGAGAGCATTTAGAAAGTGAAGCAACACACCATTCACTTCGCACAGTGAATTGAAGTGTTGGAGCAGACTGCTTCTCTTTCAGAAAATGCATGTGAGTTTCTTGTGAATGCTTGTAAGTAGCTTAAGGCACTTTCAAAGGAAAGTGATTTTCTCTGAAAGGACCGCATTTCGAAAGTGAAAAACACTCCATTCACTACGCACAGTGAATTGAAGTGTTGGAACAGACTACTTCTCTTTCAGAGAAAAGGATGTGAGTTTTTTGTGAATGCTTAGAAGTAGCTTATGGCACTTTCAAAGGAAAGTGATTTTCTCTGAAAGGAGAGCATTTAGAAAGTGAAGCAACACTTCATTCACTTCGCACAGTGAATGGAAGTGTAGGAACAGACTACTTCTCTTTCAGAGAAACAGATGTCAGTTTTTTGTGAATGCTTGTAAGTAGCTTAAGGCACTTTCAAAGGAAAGTGATTTTCTCTGAAAGGACAGCATTTAGAAAGCGAAGCAACACTTCATTCACTTCGCACAGTGAATTGAAGTGTTGGAACAGACTGCTTCTCTTTCAGAGAAAAGCATGTGAATTTCTGTTAAATGCTTGTAAGTAGCTTAAGGCACTTTCAAAGGAAAGTGATTTTCTCTGAAAGGACAGCATTTAGAAAGTGAAGCAAGACTCCATTCACTTCGCACAGTGAATTGAAGTGTTGGAACAGACTGCATCACTTTCAGAGAAACGCATGTGAACTTCTGTTAAATGCTTGTAAGTAGCTTAAGGCACTTTCAAAGGAAAGTGATTTTCTCTGAAAGGACAGCATTTAGAAAGTGAAGCAACACTCCATTCACTTCGCACAGTGAATTGAAGTGTTGGAACAGACTGCATCCCTTTCAGAGAAACAGATGTGAGTTTCTTGTGAATGCTTTTAAGTAGTTTAAGGCAGTTTCAAAAGAGAGTGATTTTCTCTAAACGAAGAGCATTTAGAAAGTGAAGCAACAAACCATTCACTTCGCACAGTGAATTGAAGTGTTGGAACAGACTGCTTCTCTTTCAGAAAAATGCATATGAGTTTCTTGTGAATGCTTGTATGTAGCTTAAGGCACTTTCAAAGGAAAGTGATTTTCTCTGAAAGGACAGCATTTAGAAAGTGAAGCAACACTCCATTCACTACGCACAGTGAATTGAAGTGTTGGAACAGACTACTTCTCTTTCAGAGAAACGGATGTGAGTTTTTTGTGAATGCTTGGAAGTAGCTTAAGGCACTTTCAAAGGAAAGTGATTTTCTCTGAAAGGACAGCATTTAGAAAGTGAAGCAACACTTCATTCACTTCGCACAATGACTTGAAGTGTTGGAACAGACTGCTTCTCTTTCAGAGAAACGCATGTGAATTTCTGTTAAATGCTTGTAAGTAGCCTAAGGCACTTTCAAAGGAAAGTGATTTTCTCTGAAAGGACAGCATTTAGAAAGTGAAGCAACACTCCATTCACTTCGCACAGTGAAGGGAAGTGTTGGAACAAACTACTTCTCTTTCAAAGAAACGGATGTGAGTTTTTTGTGAATGCTTGGAAGTAGCTTAAGGCACTTTCAAAGGAAAGTGATTTTCTCTGAAAGGACAGCATTTAGAAAGTGAAGCAACACTTCATTCACTTCGCACAGTGAATTGAAGTGTTGGAACAGACTGCTTCTCTTTCAGAGAAACGCATGTGAATTTCTGCTGAATTCTTGTAAGCAACTTAAGGCACTTTCATAGGAAAGTGATTTTCTCTGAAAGAACAGCATTTAGAAAGTGAAGCAACACTCCATTCACTTCGCACAGTGAATTGAAGTGTTGGAACAGACTGCTTCTCTTTCAGATAAAAGCATGTGAATTTTTGTTAAATGCTTGTAAGTAGCTTAAGGCACTTTCAAAGGAAAGTGATTTTCTCTGAAAGGACAGCATTTAGAAAGTGAAGCCACACTCCATTCACTTCGCACAGTGAATTGAAGTGTTGAAACAGACTGCTTCTCTTTCAGAGAAAGATATGTGAGTTTTTTGTGAATGCTTGTAAGTAGCTTAAGGCACTTTCAAAGGAAAGTGATTTTCTCTGAAAGGAGAGCATTTAGAAAGTGAAGCAACACTCCATTCACTTCGCACAGTGAATTGAAGTGTTGGAACAGACTGCTTCTCTTTCAGAGAAAAGCATGTGAATTTCTGTTAAATGCTTGTAAGTAGCTTAAGGCACTTTCAAAGGAAAGTGATTTTCTCTGAAAGGACAGCATTTAGAAAGTGAAGCCACACTCCATTCACTTCGCAGAGTGAATTGAAGTGTTGGAACAGACTGCTTCTCTTTCAGAGAAACAGATGTGAGTTTCTTGTGAATGGTTGTAAGTAGCTTAAGGCAGTTTCAAAAGAGAGTGATTTTCTCTAAACGGAGAGCATTTAGAAAGTGAAGCAACACACCATTCACTTCGCACAGTGAATTGAAGTGTTGGAACAGACTGCTTCTCTTTCAGTAAAATGCATGTGAGTTTCTTATGAATACTTGTAAGTAGCTTAAGGCACTTTCAAAGGAAAGTGATTTTCTCTGAAAGGACAGCATTTAGAAAGTGAAGCAACACTTCATTCACTTCGCACAGTGAATTGAAGTGTTGGAACAGACTGCTTCTCTTTCAGAGAAACGCATGTGAATTTCTGCTGAATTCTTGTAAGCAACTTAAGGCCTTTCATAGGAAAGTGATTTTCTCTGAAAGGACAGCATTTAGAAAGTGAAGCAACACTCCATTCACTTCGCACAGTGAATTGAAGTGTTGGAACAGACTGCTTCTCTGTCGGAGAAAAGCATGTGAATTTCTGTTAAATGCTTGTGAGTAGCTTAAGGCACTTTCAAAGGAAAGTGATTTTCTCTGAAAGGACAGCATTTAGAAAGTGAAGCCACACTCCATTCACTTCGCACAGTGAATTGAAGTGTTGGAACAGACTGCATCCCTTTCAGAGTAACAGATGTGAGTTTCTTGTGAATGCTTTTAAGTAGCATAAGGCAGTTTCAAAAGAGAGTGATTTTCTCTAAACGAAGAGCATTTAGAAAGTGAAGCAACAAACCATTCACTTCGCACAGTGAATTGAAGTGTTGGAACAGACTGCTTCTCTTTCAGAAAAATGCATGTGAGTTTCTTGTGAATGCTTGTATGTAGCTTAAGGCACTTTCAAAGGAAAGTGATTTTCTCTGAAAGGACAGCATTTAGAAAGTGAAGCAACACTCCATTCACTTCGCAGAGTGAATTGAAGTGTTGGAACAGACTGCTTCTCTTTCAGAGAAACGCATGTGAATTTCTGTTAAATGCTTGTAAGTAGCCTAAGGCACTTTCAAAGGAAAGTGATTTTCTCTGAAAGGACAGCATTTAGAATGTGAAGCAACACTCCATTCACTTCGCACAGTGAATGGAAGTGTTGGAACAGACTAATTCTCTTTCAGAGAAACGGATGTGAGTTTTTTGTGAATGTTTGGAAGTAGCTTAAGGCACTTTCAAAGGAAAGTGATTTTCTCTGGAAGGACAGCATTTAGAAAGTGAAGCAACACTTCATTCACTTCGCACAGTGAATTGAAGTGTTGGAACAGACTGCTTCTCTGTCGGAGAAAATCATGTGAATTTCTGTTAAATGCTTGTGAGTAGCTTAAGGCACTTTCAAAGGAAAGTGATTTTCTCTGAAAGGACAGCATTTAGAAAGTGAAGCCACACTCCATTCACTTCGCACAGTGAATTGAAGTGTTGGAACAGACTGCATCCCTTTCAGAGTAACAGATGTGAGTTTCTTGTGAATGCTTTTAAGTAGCTTAAGGCAGTTTCAAAAGAGAGTGATTTTCTCTAAACGAAGAGCATTTAGAAAGTGAAGCAACAAACCATTCACTTCGCACAGTGAATTGAAGTGTTGGAACAGACTGCTTCTCTTTCAGAAAAATGCATGTGAGTTTCTTGTGAATGCTTGTATGTAGCTTAAGGCACTTTCAAAGGAAAGTGATTTTCTCTGAAAGGACAGCATTTAGAAAGTGAAGCAACACTCCATTCACTACGCACAGTGAATTGAAGTGTTGGAACAGACTACTTCTCTTTCAGAGAAACGGATGTGAGTTTTTTGTGAATGCTTGGAAGTAGCTTAAGGCACTTTCAAAGGAAAGTGATTTTCTCTGAAAGGACAGCATTTAGAAAGTGAAGCAACACTTCATTCACTTCGCACAATGACTTGAAGTGTTGGAACAGACTGCTTCTCTTTCAGAGAAACGCATGTGAATTTCTGCTGAATTCTTGTAAGCAACTTAAGGCACTTTCAAAGGAAAGTGATTTTCTCTGAAAGGACAGCATTTAGAAAGTGAAGCAACACTCCATTCACTTCGCACAGTGAATTGAAGTGTTGGAACAGACTGCTTCTCTTTCAGAGAAAAGCATGTGAATTTCTGTTAAATGCTTGTGAGTAGCTTAAGGCACTTTCAAAGGAAAGTGATTTTCTCTGAAAGGACAGCATTTAGAAAGTGAAGCAACACTCCATTCACTTCGCACAGTGAATTGAAGTGTTGGAACAGACTGCTTCTCTTTCAGAGAAACAGATGTCAGTTTTTTGTGAATGCTTTTAAGTAGCTTAAGGCACTTTCAAAGGAAAGTGATTTTCTCTGAAAGGACAGCATTTAGAAAGTGAAGCAACACTCCATTCACTTCGCACAGTGAATTGAAGTGTTGGAACAGACTGCTTCTCTTTCAGAGAAACGCATGTGAATTTCTGTTAAATGCTTGTAAGTAGCCTAAGGCACTTTCAAAGGAAAGTGATTTTCTCTGAAAGGACAGCATTTAGAAAGTGAAGCAACACTCCATTCACTTCGCACAGTGAATGGAAGTGTTGGAACAAACTACTTCTCTTTCAGAGAAATGGATGTGAGTTTTTTGTGAATGCTTGGAAGTAGCTTAAGGCACTTTCAAAGGAAAGTGATTTTCTCTGAAAGGACAGCATTTAGAAAGTGAAGCAACACTTCATTCACTTCGCACAGTGAATTGAAGTGTTGGAACAGACTGCTTCTCTTTCAGAGAAACGCATGTGAATTTCTGCTGAATTCTTGTAAGCAACTTAAGGCACTTTCATAGGAAAGTGATTTTCTCTGAAAGGACAGCATTTAGAAAGTGAAGCAACACTCCATTCACTTCGCACAGTGAATTGAAGTGTTGGAACAGACTGCTTCTCTTTCAGATAAAAGCATGTGAATTTTTGTTAAATGCTTGTAAGTAGCTTAAGGCACTTTCAAAGGAAAGTGATTTTCTCTGAAAGGACAGCATTTAGAAAGTGAAGCCACACTCCATTCACTTCGCACAGTGAATTGAAGTGTTGAAACAGACTGCTTCTCTTTCAGAGAAAGATATGTGAGTTTTTTGTGAATGCTTGTAAGTAGCTTAAGGCACTTTCAAAGGAAAGTGATTTTCTCTGAAAGGAGAGCATTTAGAAAGTGAAGCAACACTCCATTCACTTCGCACAGTGAATTGAAGTGTTGGAACAGACTGCTTCTCTTTCAGAGAAAAGCATGTGAATTTCTGTTAAATGCTTGTAAGTAGCTTAAGGCACTTTCAAAGGAAAGTGATTTTCTCTGAAAGGACAGCATTTAGAAAGTGAAGCCACACTCCATTCACTTCGCAGAGTGAATTGAAGTGTTGGAACAGACTGCTTCTCTTTCAGAGAAACAGATGTGAGTTTCTTGTGAATGGTTGTAAGTAGCTTAAGGCAGTTTCAAAAGAGAGTGATTTTCTCTAAACGGAGAGCATTTAGAAAGTGAAGCAACACACCATTCACTTCGCACAGTGAATTGAAGTGTTGGAACAGACTGCTTCTCTTTCAGTAAAATGCATGTGAGTTTCTTATGAATACTTGTAAGTAGCTTAAGGCACTTTCAAAGGAAAGTGATTTTCTCTGAAAGGACAGCATTTAGAAAGTGAAGCAACACTTCATTCACTTCGCACAGTGAATTGAAGTGTTGGAACAGACTGCTTCTCTTTCAGAGAAACGCATGTGAATTTCTGCTGAATTCTTGTAAGCAACTTAAGGCCTTTCATTTGAAAGTGATTTTCTCTGAAAGGACAGCATTTAGAAAGTGAAGCAACACTCCATTCACTTCGCACAGTGAATTGAAGTGTTGGAACAGACTGCTTCTCTTTCGGAGAAAAGCATGTGAATTTCTGTTAAATGCTTGTGAGTACCTTAAGGCACTTTCAAAGGAAAGTGATTTTCTCTGAAAGGACAGCATTTAGAATGTGAAGCAACACTCCATTCACTTCGCACAGTGAATTGAAGTGTTGGAACAGACTACTTCTCTTTCAGAGAAACAGATGTCAGTTTTTTGTGAATGCTTGTATGTTGCTTAAGGCACTTTCAAAGGAAAGTGATTTTCTCTGAAAGGACAGCATTTAGAAAGTGAAGCAAGACTCCATTCACTTCGCACAGTGAATTGAAGTGTTGGAACAGACTGCTTCTCTTTTAGAGAAACAGATGTGAGTTTTTTGAGAATGCTTTTAAGTAGCTTAAGGCACTTTCAAAGGAAAGTGATTTTCTCTGAAAGGACAGCATTTAGAAAGTGAAGCAACACTCCATTCACTTCGCAGAGTGAATTGAAGTGTTGGAACAGACTGCTTCTCTTTCAGAGAAACGCATGTGAATTTCTGTTAAATGCTTGTAAGTAGCCTAAGGCACTTTCAAAGGAAAGTGATTTTCTCTGAAAGGACAGCATTTAGAATGTGAAGCAACACTCCATTCACTTCGCACAGTGAATGGAAGTGTTGGAACAGACTAATTCTCTTTCAGAGAAACGGATGTGAGTTTTTTGTGAATGTTTGGAAGTAGCTTAAGGCACTTTCAAAGGAAAGTGATTTTCTCTGGAAGGACAGCATTTAGAAAGTGAAGCAACACTTCATTCACTTCGCACAGTGAATTGAAGTGTTGGAACAGACTGCTTCTCTTTCAGAGAAATGTATGTGAATTTCTGCTGAATTCTTGTAAGCAACTTAAGGCACTTTCATAGGAAAGTGATTTTCTCTGAAAGGACAGCATTTAGAAAGTGAAGCAACACTCCATTCACTTCGCACAGTGAATTGAAGTGTTGGAACAGACTGCTTCTCTTTCAGAGAAAAGCATGTGAATTTCTGTTAAATGCTTGTAAGTAGCTTAAGGCACTTTCAAAGGAAAGTGATTTTCTCTGAAAGGACAGCATTTAGAAAGTGAAGCCACACTCCATTCACTTCGCACAGTGAATTGAAGTGTTGGAACAGACTGCTTCTCTTTTAGAGAAAGAGATGTGAGTTTTTTGTGAATGCTTGTAAGTAGCTTAAGGCACTTTCAAAGGAAAGTGATTTTCTCTGAAAGGAGAGCATTTAGAAAGTGAAGCCACACTCCATTCACTTCGCACAGTGAATTGAAGTGTTGGAACAGACTGCTTCTCTTTCAAAGAAACAGATGTGAGTTTTTTGTGAATGCTTGTAAGTAGCTTAAGGCACTTTCAAAGGAAAGTGATTTTCTCTGAATGGACAGCATTTAGAAAGTGAAGCAACACTCCATTCACTTCGCACAGTGAATTGAAGTGTTTTAACAGACTGCATAACTTTCAGAGAAACGCATGTGAATTTCTGTTAAATGCTTGTAAGTAGCTTAAGGCACTTTCAAAGGAAAGTGATTTTCTCTGAAAGGACAGCATTTAGAAAGTGAAGCAACACTCCATTCACTTCGCACAGTGAATTGAAGTGTTGGAACAGACTGCTTCTCTTTCAGAGAAACAGATGTGAGATTTTTGTGAATGCTTGTAAGTAGCTTAAGGCACTTTCAAAGGAAAGTGATTTTCTCTGAAAGGAGAGCATTTAGAAAGTGAAGCAACACTCCATTCACTTCGCACAGTGAATTGAAGTGTTGGAGCAGACTGCTTCTCTTTCAGAAAATGCATGTGAGTTTCTTGTGAATGCTTGTAAGTAGCTTAAGGCACTTTCAAAGGAAAGTGATTTTCTCTGAAAGGACAGCATTTCGAAAGTGAAAAACACTCCATTCACTACGCACAGTGAATTGAAGTGTTGGAACAGACTACTTCTCTTTCAGAGAAACGGATGTGAGTTTTTTGTGAATGCTTAGAAGTAGCTTAAGCACTTTCAAAGGAAAGTGATTTTCTCTGAAAGGAGAGCATTTAGAAAGTGAAGCAACACTTCATTCACTTCGCACAGTGAATGGAAGTGTAGGAACAGACTACTTCTCTTTCAGAGTAACGGATGTGAGTTTTTTGTGAATGCTTGGAAGTACCTTAAGGCACTTTCAAAGGAAAGTGATTTTCTCTGAAAGGACAGCATTTAGAAAGTGAAGCAACACTTCATTCACTTCGCACAGTGAATTGAAGTGTTGGAACAGACTGCTTCTCTTTCAGAGAAACGCATGTGAATTTCTGCTGAATTCTTGTAAGCAACTTAAGGCACTTTCATAGGAAAGTGATTTTCTCTGAAAGGACAGCATTTAGAAAGTGAAGCAACACTCCATTCACTTCGCACAGTGAATTGAAGTGTTGGAACAGACTGCTTCTCTTTCAGATAAAAGCATGTGAATTTTTGTTAAATGCTTGTAAGTAGCTTAAGGCACTTTCAAAGGAAAGTGATTTTCTCTGAAAGGACAGCATTTAGAAAGTGAAGCCACACTCCATTCACTTCGCACAGTGAATTGAAGTGTTGAAACAGACTGCTTCTCTTTCAGAGAAAGATATGTGAGTTTTTTGTGAATGCTTGTAAGTAGCTTAAGGCACTTTCAAAGGAAAGTGATTTTCTCTGAAAGGAGAGCATTTAGAAAGTGAAGCAACACTCCATTCACTTCGCACAGTGAATTGAAGTGTTGGAACAGACTGCTTCTCTTTCGGAGAAAAGCATGTGAATTTCTGTTAAATGCTTGTAAGTAGCTTAAGGCACTTTCAAAGGAAAGTGATTTTCTCTGAAAGGACAGCATTTAGAAAGTGAAGCAAGACTCCATTCACTTCGCACAGTGAATTGAAGTGTTGGAACAGACTGCTTCTCTTTCAGAGAAACAGATGTGAGTTTCATGTGAATGCTTGTAAGTAGCTTAAGGCAGTTTCAAAAGAGAGTGATTTTCTCTAAACGGAGAGCATTTAGAAAGTGAAGCAACACACCATTCACTTCGCACAGTGAATTGAAGTGTTGGAACAGACTGCTTCTCTTTCAGTAAAATGCATGTGAGTTTCTTATGAATACTTGTAAGTAGCTTAAGGCACTTTCAAAGGAAAGTGATTTTCTCTGAAAGGACAGCATTTAGAAAGTGAAGCAACACTTCATTCACTTCGCACAGTGAATTGAAGTGTTGGAACAGACTGCTTCTCTTTCAGAGAAACGCATGTGAATTTCTGCTGAATTCTTGTAAGCAACTTAAGGCCTTTCATTTGAAAGTGATTTTCTCTGAAAGGACAGCATTTAGAAAGTGAAGCAACACTCCATTCACTTCGCACAGTGAATTGAAGTGTTGGAACAGACTGCTTCTCTGTCGGAGAAAAGCATGTGAATTTCTGTTAAATGCTTGTGAGTAGCTTAAGGCACTTTCAAAGGAAAGTGATTTTCTCTGAAAGGACAGCATTTAGAAAGTGAAGCCACACTCCATTCACTTCGCACAGTGAATTGAAGTGTTGGAACAGACTGCATCCCTTTCAGAGTAACAGATGTGAGTTTCTTGTGAATGCTTTTAAGTAGCTTAAGGCAGTTTCAAAAGAGAGTGATTTTCTCTAAACGAAGAGCATTTAGAAAGTGAAGCAACAAACCATTCACTTCGCACAGTGAATTGAAGTGTTGGAACAGACTGCTTCTCTTTCAGAAAAATGCATGTGAGTTTCTTGTGAATGCTTGTATGTAGCTTAAGGCACTTTCAAAGGAAAGTGATTTTCTCTGAAAGGACAGCATTTAGAAAGTGAAGCAACACTCCATTCACTACGCACAGTGAATTGAAGTGTTGGAACAGACTACTTCTCTTTCAGAGAAACGGATGTGAGTTTTTTGTGAATGCTTGGAAGTAGCTTAAGGCACTTTCAAAGGAAAGTGATTTTCTCTGAAAGGACAGCATTTAGAAAGTGAAGCAACACTTCATTCACTTCGCACAATGACTTGAAGTGTTGGAACAGACTGCTTCTCTTTCAGAGAAACGCATGTGAATTTCTGCTGAATTCTTGTAAGCAACTTAAGGCACTTTCAAAGGAAAGTGATTTTCTCTGAAAGGACAGCATTTAGAAAGTGAAGCAACACTCCATTCACTTCGCACAGTGAATTGAAGTGTTGGAACAGACTGCTTCTCTTTCAGAGAAAAGCATGTGAATTTCTGTTAAATGCTTGTGAGTAGCTTAAGGCACTTTCAAAGGAAAGTGATTTTCTCTGAAAGGACAGCATTTAGAAAGTGAAGCAACACTCCATTCACTTCGCACAGTGAATTGAAGTGTTGGAACAGACTGCTTCTCTTTCAGAGAAACAGATGTCAGTTTTTTGTGAATGCTTTTAAGTAGCTTAAGGCACTTTCAAAGGAAAGTGATTTTCTCTGAAAGGACAGCATTTAGAAAGTGAAGCAACACTCCATTCACTTCGCACAGTGAATTGAAGTGTTGGAACAGACTGCTTCTCTTTCAGAGAAACGCATGTGAATTTCTGTTAAATGCTTGTAAGTAGCCTAAGGCACTTTCAAAGGAAAGTGATTTTCTCTGAAAGGACAGCATTTAGAAAGTGAAGCAACACTCCATTCACTTCGCACAGTGAATGGAAGTGTTGGAACAAACTACTTCTCTTTCAGAGAAATGGATGTGAGTTTTTTGTGAATGCTTGGAAGTAGCTTAAGGCACTTTCAAAGGAAAGTGATTTTCTCTGAAAGGACAGCATTTAGAAAGTGAAGCAACACTTCATTCACTTCGCACAGTGAATTGAAGTGTTGGAACAGACTGCTTCTCTTTCAGAGAAACGCATGTGAATTTCTGCTGAATTCTTGTAAGCAACTTAAGGCACTTTCATAGGAAAGTGATTTTCTCTGAAAGGACAGCATTTAGAAAGTGAAGCAACACTCCATTCACTTCGCACAGTGAATTGAAGTGTTGGAACAGACTGCTTCTCTTTCAGATAAAAGCATGTGAATTTTTGTTAAATGCTTGTAAGTAGCTTAAGGCACTTTCAAAGGAAAGTGATTTTCTCTGAAAGGACAGCATTTAGAAAGTGAAGCCACACTCCATTCACTTCGCACAGTGAATTGAAGTGTTGAAACAGACTGCTTCTCTTTCAGAGAAAGATATGTGAGTTTTTTGTGAATGCTTGTAAGTAGCTTAAGGCACTTTCAAAGGAAAGTGATTTTCTCTGAAAGGAGAGCATTTAGAAAGTGAAGCAACACTCCATTCACTTCGCACAGTGAATTGAAGTGTTGGAACAGACTGCTTCTCTTTCAGAGAAAAGCATGTGAATTTCTGTTAAATGCTTGTAAGTAGCTTAAGGCACTTTCAAAGGAAAGTGATTTTCTCTGAAAGGACAGCATTTAGAAAGTGAAGCCACACTCCATTCACTTCGCAGAGTGAATTGAAGTGTTGGAACAGACTGCTTCTCTTTCAGAGAAACAGATGTGAGTTTCTTGTGAATGGTTGTAAGTAGCTTAAGGCAGTTTCAAAAGAGAGTGATTTTCTCTAAACGGAGAGCATTTAGAAAGTGAAGCAACACACCATTCACTTCGCACAGTGAATTGAAGTGTTGGAACAGACTGCTTCTCTTTCAGTAAAATGCATGTGAGTTTCTTATGAATACTTGTAAGTAGCTTAAGGCACTTTCAAAGGAAAGTGATTTTCTCTGAAAGGACAGCATTTAGAAAGTGAAGCAACACTTCATTCACTTCGCACAGTGAATTGAAGTGTTGGAACAGACTGCTTCTCTTTCAGAGAAACGCATGTGAATTTCTGCTGAATTCTTGTAAGCAACTTAAGGCCTTTCATTTGAAAGTGATTTTCTCTGAAAGGACAGCATTTAGAAAGTGAAGCAACACTCCATTCACTTCGCACAGTGAATTGAAGTGTTGGAACAGACTGCTTCTCTTTCGGAGAAAAGCATGTGAATTTCTGTTAAATGCTTGTGAGTACCTTAAGGCACTTTCAAAGGAAAGTGATTTTCTCTGAAAGGACAGCATTTAGAATGTGAAGCAACACTCCATTCACTTCGCACAGTGAATTGAAGTGTTGGAACAGACTACTTCTCTTTCAGAGAAACAGATGTCAGTTTTTTGTGAATGCTTGTATGTTGCTTAAGGCACTTTCAAAGCAAAGTGATTTTCTCTGAAAGGACAGCATTTAGAAAGTGAAGCAAGACTCCATTCACTTCGCACAGTGAATTGAAGTGTTGGAACAGACTGCTTCTCTTTTAGAGAAACAGATGTGAGTTTTTTGAGAATGCTTTTAAGTAGCTTAAGGCACTTTCAAAGGAAAGTGATTTTCTCTGAAAGGACAGCATTTAGAAAGTGAAGCAACACTCCATTCACTTCGCAGAGTGAATTGAAGTGTTGGAACAGACTGCTTCTCTTTCAGAGAAACGCATGTGAATTTCTGTTAAATGCTTGTAAGTAGCCTAAGGCACTTTCAAAGGAAAGTGATTTTCTCTGAAAGGACAGCATTTAGAATGTGAAGCAACACTCCATTCACTTCGCACAGTGAATGGAAGTGTTGGAACAGACTAATTCTCTTTCAGAGAAACGGATGTGAGTTTTTTGTGAATGTTTGGAAGTAGCTTAAGGCACTTTCAAAGGAAAGTGATTTTCTCTGGAAGGACAGCATTTAGAAAGTGAAGCAACACTTCATTCACTTCGCACAGTGAATTGAAGTGTTGGAACAGACTGCTTCTCTTTCAGAGAAATGTATGTGAATTTCTGCTGAATTCTTGTAAGCAACTTAAGGCACTTTCATAGGAAAGTGATTTTCTCTGAAAGGACAGCATTTAGAAAGTGAAGCAACACTCCATTCACTTCGCACAGTGAATTGAAGTGTTGGAACAGACTGCTTCTCTTTCAGAGAAAAGCATGTGAATTTCTGTTAAATGCTTGTAAGTAGCTTAAGGCACTTTCAAAGGAAAGTGATTTTCTCTGAAAGGACAGCATTTAGAAAGTGAAGCCACACTCCATTCACTTCGCACAGTGAATTGAAGTGTTGGAACAGACTGCTTCTCTTTTAGAGAAAGAGATGTGAGTTTTTTGTGAATGCTTGTAAGTAGCTTAAGGCACTTTCAAAGGAAAGTGATTTTCTCTGAAAGGAGAGCATTTAGAAAGTGAAGCAACACTCCATTCACTTCGCACAGTGAATTGAAGTGTTGGAACAGACTGCTTCTCTTTCAAAGAAACAGATGTGAGTTTTTTGTGAATGCTTGTAAGTAGCTTAAGGCACTTTCAAAGGAAAGTGATTTTCTCTGAATGGACAGCATTTAGAAAGTGAAGCAACACTCCATTCACTTCGCACAGTGAATTGAAGTGTTTTAACAGACTGCATAACTTTCAGAGAAACGCATGTGAATTTCTGTTAAATGCTTGTAAGTAGCTTAAGGCACTTTCAAAGGAAAGTGATTTTCTCTGAAAGGACAGCATTTAGAAAGTGAAGCAACACTCCATTCACTTCGCACAGTGAATTGAAGTGTTGGAACAGACTGCTTCTCTTTCAGAGAAACAGATGTGAGATTTTTGTGAATGCTTGTAAGTAGCTTAAGGCACTTTCAAAGGAAAGTGATTTTCTCTGAAAGGAGAGCATTTAGAAAGTGAAGCAACACTCCATTCACTTCGCACAGTGAATTGAAGTGTTGGAACAGACTGCTTCTCTTTCAGAGAAACAGATGTGAGATTTTTGTGAATGCTTGTAAGTAGCTTAAGGCACTTTCAAAGGAAAGTGATTTTCTCTGAAAGGACAGCATTTCGAAAGGGAAAAACACTCCATTCACTACGCACAGTGAATTGAAGTGTTGGAACAGACTACTTCTCTTTCAGAGAAACGGATGTGAGTTTTTTGTGAATGCTTAGAAGTAGCTTAAGGCACTTTCAAAGGAAAGTGATTTTCTCTGAAAGGAGAGCATTTAGAAAGTGAAGCAACACTTCATTCACTTCGCACAGTGAATGGAAGTGTAGGAACAGACTACTTCTCTTTCAGAGTAACGGATGTGAGTTTTTTGTGAATGCTTGGAAGTACCTTAAGGCACTTTCAAAGGAAAGTGATTTTCTCTGAAAGGACAGCATTTAGAAAGTGAAGCAACACTTCATTCACTTCGCACAGTGAATTGAAGTGTTGGAACAGACTGCTTCTCTTTCAGAGAAACGCATGTGAATTTCTGCTGAATTCTTGTAAGCAACTTAAGGCACTTTCATAGGAAAGTGATTTTCTCTGAAAGGACAGCATTTAGAAAGTGAAGCAACACTCCATTCACTTCGCACAGTGAATTGAAGTGTTGGAACAGACTGCTTCTCTTTCGGAGAAAAGCATGTGAATTTCTGTTAAATGCTTGTGAGTAGCTTAAGGCACTTTCAAAGGAAAGTGATTTTCTCTGAAAGGACAGCATTTAGAAAGTGAAGCAACACTCCATTCACTTCGCACAGTGAATTGAAGTGTTGGAACAGACTGCTTCTCTTTCAGAGAAACAGATGTGAGTTTTTTTTGAATGCTTTTAAGTAGCTTAAGGCACTTTCAAAGGAAAGTGATTTTCTCTGAAAGGACAGCATTTAGAAAGTGAAGCAACACTTCATTCACTTCGCACAGTGAATTGAAGTGTTGGAACAGACTGCTTCTCTTTCAGAGAAACGCATGTGAATTTTTGTTAAATGCTTGTAAGTAGCCTAAGGCACTTTCAAAGGAAAGTGATTTTCTCTGAAAGGACAGCATTTAGAAAGTGAAGCAACACTTCATTCACTTCGCACAGTGAATTGAAGTGTTGGAACAGACTGCTTCTCTTTCAGAGAAATGCATGTGAATTTCTTCTGAATTTTTGTAAGCAACTTAAGGCACTTTCATAGGAAAGTGATTTTCTCTGAAAGGACAGCATTTAGAAAGTGAAGCAACACTCCATTCACTTCGCACAGTGAATTGAAGTGTTGGAACAGACTGCTTCTCTTTCAGAGAAAAGCATGTGAATTTCTGTTAAATGCTTGTAAGTAGCTTAAGGCACTTTCAAAGGAAAGTGATTTTCTCTGAAAGGACAGCATTTAGAAAGTGAAGCCACACTCCATTCTCTTCGCACAGTGAATTGAAGTGTTGGAACAGACTGCTTCTCTTTTAGAGAAAGAGATGCGAGTTTTTTGTGAATGCTTGTAAGTAGCTTAGGGCACTTTCAAAGGAAAGTGATTTTCTCTGAAAGGAGAGCATTTAGAAAGTGAAGCAACACTCCATTCACTTCGCACAGTGAATTGAAGTGTTGGAACAGACTGCTTCTCTTTCAGAGAAAAGCATGTGAATTTCTGTTAAATGCTTGTAAGTAGCTTAAGGCACTTTCAAAGGAAAGTGATTTTCTCTGAAAGGACAGCATTTAGAAAGTGAAGCAAGACTCCATTCACTTCGCACCGTGAATTGAAGTATTGGAACAGACTGCTTCTCTTTCAGAGAAACAGATGTGAGTTTCTTGTGAATGCTTGTAAGTAGCTTAAGGCAGTTTAAAAAGAGAGTGATTTTCTCTAAACGGAGAGCATTTAGAAAGTGAAGCAACACACCATTCACTTCGCACAGTGAATTGAAGTGTTGGAACAGACTGCTTCTCTTTCAGAGAAATGCATGTGAGTTTCTGTTGAATGCTTGTAAGTAGCTTAAGGCACTTTCAAAGGAAAGTGATTTTCTCTGAAAGGACAGCATTTAGAAAGTGAAGCAACACTCCATTCACTTCGCACAGTGAATTGAAGTGTTGGAACAGACTGCTTCTCTTTCAGAGAAAAGCATGTGAATTTCTGTTAAATGCTTGTAAGTAGCTTAAGGCACTTTCAAAGGAATGTGATTTTCTCTGAAAGGACAGCATTTAGAAAGTGAAGCCACACTCCATTCACTTCGCACAGTGAATTGAAGTGTTGGAACAGACTGCATCACTTTCAGAGAAACGCATGTGAATTTCTGTTAAATGCTTGTATGTAGCTTAAGGCACTTTCAAAGGAAAGTGATTTTCTCTGAAAGGACAGCATTTAGAAAGTGAAGCAACACTCCATTCACTTCGCACAGTGAATTGAAGTGTTGGAACAGACTGCTTCTCTTTCAGAGAAACAGATGTGAGTTTTTTGTGAATGCTTGTAAGTAGCTTAAGGCACTTTCAAAGGAAAGTGATTTTCTCTGAAAGGAGAGCATTTAGAAAGTGAAGCAACACTCCATTCACTTTGCACAGTGAATTGAAGTGTTGGAACAGACAGCTTTTCTTTGAGAAAAACGCATGTGAATTTCTGTTGAATGCTTGTATGTAGCTTAAGGCATTTTCAAAGAAAAGTGATTATCTCTGAAAGGACAGCATTTAGAAAGTGAAGCAACACTCCATTCACTTCGCACAGTGAATTGAAGTGTTGGAACAGACTGCTTCTCTTTCAGAGAAAAGCATGTGAATTTCTGTTAAATGCTTGTAAGTAGCTTAAGGCACTTTCAAAGGAAAGTGATTTTCTCTGAAAGGACAGCATTTAGAAAGTGACGCCACACTCCATTCACTTCGCACAGTGAACTGAAGTGTTGGAACAGACTGCATCACTTTCAGAGAAACGCATGTGATTTTCTGTTGAATGCTTGTAAGTAGCTTAAGGCACTTTCAAAGGAAAGTGATTTTCTCTAAAAGGAAAGCATTTAGAAAGTGAAGCAACACTCCATTCACTTTGCACAGTGAATTGAAGTTTTGGAACAGACTGCTTCTCTTTCAGAAAAATGCATGTGAGTTTCTTGTGAATGCTTGTAAGTAGCTTAAGGCAGTTTCAAAAGAGAGTGATTTTCTCTAAAAGGAGAGCATTTAGAAAGTGAAGCAACACACCATTCACTGCGCACAGTGAATTGAAGTGTTGGAACAGACTGCTTATCTTTCAGAAAATGCATGTGAGTTTCTTATGAATGCTTGTAAGCAACTTAAGGCACTTTCATAGGAAAGTGATTTTCTCTGAAAGGACAGCATTTAGAAAGTGAAGCAACACTTCATTCACTTCGCATAGTGAATTGAAGTGTTGGAACAGACTGCTTCTCTTTCAGAGAAACGCATGTGAATTTCTGCTGAATTCTTGTAAGCAACTTAAGGCACTTTCATAGGAAAGTGATTTTCTCTGAAAGGACAGCATTTAGAAAGTGAAGCAACACTCCATTTACTTCGCACAGTGAATTGAAGTGTTGGAACAGACTGCTTCTCTTTCAGAGAAAAGCATGTGAATTTCTTTTAAATGCTTGTAAGTAGCTTTAGGCACTTTCAAAGGAAAGTGATTTTCTATGAAAGGACAGCATTTAGAAAGTGAAGTCACACTCCATTCACTTCGCACAGTGAATTGAAATGTTGGAACAGACTGCTTCTCTCAGAGAAAGAGATGTGAGTTTTTTGTGAATGCTTGTAAGTAGCTTAAGGCACTTTCAAAGGAAAGTGATTTTCTCTGAAAGGACAGCATTTAGAAAGTGAAGCAACACTCCATTCACTTCGCACAGTGAATTGAAGTGTTGGAACAGACTGCTTCTCTTTCAGAGAAAAGCATGTGAATTTCTGTTAAATGCTTGTAAGTAGCTTAAAGCACTTTCAAAGGAAAGTGATTTTCTCTGAAAGGACAGCATTTAGAAAGTGAAGCAAGACTCCATTCACTTCGCACAGTGAATTGAAGTGTTGGAACAGACTGCTTCTCTTTCAGAGAAACAGATGTGAGTTTCTTGTGAAAGCTTGTAAGTAGCTTAAGGCAGTTTCAAAAGAGAGTGATTTTCTCTAAACGGAGATCATTTAGAAAGTGAAGCAACACGCCATTCACTTCGCACAGTGAATTGAAATGTTGGAACAGACTGCTTCTCTTTTAGAAAAATGCATGTGAGTTTCTTATGAATGCTTGTAAGTAGCTTAAGGCACTTTCAAAGGAAAGTGATTTTCTCTGAAAGGACAGCATTTAGAAAGTGAAGCCACACTCCATTCACTTCGCACAGTGAATTGAAGTGTTGGAACAGACAGCATCACTTTCAGAGAAACGCATGTGAATTTCTGTTAAATGCTTGTATGTAGCTTAAGGCACTTTCAAAGGAAAGTGATTTTCTCTGAAAGGACAGCATTTAGAAAGTGAAGCAACACTCCATTAAATTCGCACAGTGAATTAAAGTTTTGGAATAGACTGCTTCTCTTTCAGAAAAATGCATGTGAGTTTCTTGTGAATGCTTGTAAGTAGCTTAAGGCAGTTTCAAAAGAGAGTGATTTTCTCTAAAAGGAGAGCATTTAGAAAGTGAAGCAACACACCATTCACTTCGCACAGTGAATTGAAGTGTTGGAACAGACAGCTTCTCTTTCAGAAAAATGCATGTGAGTTTCTTGTGAATGCTTGTAAGTAGCTTAAGGTATTTTCAAAGGAAAGTGATTTTCTCTGAAAGGACAGCATTTCGAAAGTGAAAAACACTCCATTCACTACGCACAGTGAATTGAAGTGTTGGAACAGACTACTTCTCTTTCAGAGAAACGGATGTGAGTTTTTTGTGAATGCTCAGAAGTAGCTTAAGACACTTTCAAAGGAAAGTAATTTTCTCTGAAAGGACAGCATTTAGAAAGTGAAGCAACACTTCATTCACTTCGCACAGTGAATTGAAGTTTGGAACAGACTGCTTCTCTTTCAGAGAAACGCATGTAAATTTCTGCTGAATTCTTGTAAGCAACTTAAGGCACTTTCAAAGGAAAGTGATTTTCTCTGAAAGGACAGCATTTAGAAAGTGAAGCAACACTCCATTCACTTCGCACATTGAATTGAAGTGTTGGAACAGACTGCTTCTCTTTCAGAGAAAAGCATGTGAATTTCTGTTAAATGCTTGTAAGTAGCTTAAGGCACTTTCAAAGGAAAGTGATTTTCTCTGAAAGGACAGCATTTAGAAAGTGAAGCAACACTCCATTCACTTCGCACAGTGAATTGAAGTGTTGGAACAGACTGCTTCTCTTTCAGAGAAAAGCATGTGAATTTCTGTTAAATGCTTGCAAGTAGCTTAAGGCAAGTTCAAAGGAAAGTGATTTTCTCTGAAAGGACAGCATTTAGAAAGTGAAGCCACACTCCATTCACTTCACACAGTGAATTGAAGTGTTGGAACAGACTGCATCACTTTCAGAGAAACGCATGTGAATTTCTGTTAAATGCTTGTGAGTAGCTTAAGGCACTTTCAAAGGAAAGTGATTTTCTCTGAAAGGACAGCATTTAGAAAGTGAAGCAACACTCCATTCACTACGCACAGTGAATTGAAGTGTTGGAACAGACTGCTTCTCTTTCAGAAAAACGCATGTGAGTTTCTTTTGAATGCTTGTAAGTAGCTTAAGGCTCTTTCAAATGAAAGTGATTTTCTCTGAAAGGACAGCATTTAGAAAGTGAAACAACACTCCATTCACTTCGCACAGTGAATTGAAGTGTTGGAACAGACTGCTTCTCTTTCAGAGAAACAGATGTGAGTTTCTTGTGAATGCTTGTAAGTAGCTTAAGGCAGTTTCAAAATAGAGTGATTTTCTCTAAAAGGAGACGATTTAGAAAGTGAAGCAACACTCCATTCACTTCGCACAGTGAATTGAAGTGTTGGAACAGACTGCTTCTTTTTCAGAGAAACGCATCTGAATTTCTGTTAAATGCTTGTAAGTAGCTTAAGGCACTTTCAAAGAAAAGTGACTTTCTCTGAAAGGACAGCATTTAGAAAATGAAGCAACACTCCATTCACTTCACACAGTGAATTGAAGTGTTGGAACAGACTGCTTCTCTTTCAGAGAAACGCATGTGAATTTCTGTTAAATGCTTGTAAGTAGCTTAAGGCACTTTCAAAGGAAAGTGACTTTCTCTGAAAGGACAGCATTTAGAAAGTGAAGCCACACTCCATTCACTTTGCACAGTGAATTGAAGTGTTGGAACAGACTGCTTCTCTTTCAGAGAAACAGATGTGAGCTTCTTGTGAATGCTTGTAAGAAGCTTAAGGCAGTTTCAAAAGAGAGTGATTTAATCTAAAAGGAGAGCATTTAGAAAGTGAAGCAACACAGCATTCACTTCGCACAGTGAATTGAAGTGTTGGAACAGACTGCTTCTCTTTCAGAAAAATGCATGTGAGTTTCTTGTGAATGCTTGTAAGTAGCTTAAGGCACTTTCAAAGGAAAGTGATTTTCTCTGAAAGGACAGCATTTAGAAAGTGAAGCAACACTCCATTCACTACGCACAGTGAATTGAAGTGTTGGAACAGACTGCTTCTCTTTCAGAGAAACAGATGTGAGTTTCTTGTGAATGCTTGTAAGTAGCTTAAGGCAGTTTCAAAAGAGAATGATTTTCTCTAAAAGGAGACCATTTAGAAAGTGAAGCAACACTCCATTCACTTCGCACAGTGAATTGAAGTGTTGGAAAAGACTGCTTCTCTTTCAGAGAAACAGATGTGAGTTTCTTGTGAATGCTTGTAAGTACCTTAAGTCACTTTCAAAGGAAAGTGATTTTCTCTGAAAGGACAGCATTTAGAAAGTGAAGCAACACTCCATTCACTTCGCACAGTGAATTGAAGTGATGAAACAGTCTGCTTCTCTTTCAGAGAAACGCATGTGAATTTCTGTTAAATGCTTGTAAGTAGCTTAAGGCACTTTCAAAGGAAAGTGATTTTCTCTGAAAGGACAGCATATAGAAAGTGAAGCAACACACCATTCACTTCGCACACTGAATTGAAGTGTTGGAACAGAGTGCTTCTCTTTCAGAGAAACGCATGTGAATTTCTGTTGAATTCTTGTATGTAGCTTTAGGCATTTTCAAAGGAAAGTGATTTTCTTTGAAAGGACAGCATTTGGAAAGTGAAGCAACACTCCATTCACTTCGCACAGTGAATTGAAGTGTTGGAACAGACTGCTTCTCTTTCAGAGAAACAGATGTGAGTTTCTTGTGAATGCTTGTAAGTAGCTTAAGGCAGTTTGAAAAGAGAGTGATTTTCTCTAAAAGGAGAGCGTTTAGAAAGTGAAGCAACACTCCATTCACTACGCACAGTGAATTGAAGTGTTGGAACAGACTGCTTATCTATCAGAGAAAAGCATGTGAATTTCTGTTAAATGCTTGTAAGTAGCTTAAGGCACTTTCAAAGGAAAGTGACTTTCTCTGAAAGGACAGCATTTAGAAAGTGAAGCAACACTCCATTCACTTCACACAGTGAATTGAAGTGTTGGAACAGACTGCTTCTCTTTCAGAGAAACGCATGTGAATTTCTGTTAAATGCTTGTAGGTAGCTTAAGGCACTTTCAAAGGAAAGTGTTTTTCTCTGAAAGGACAGCATTTAGAAAGTGAAGCAACACTCCATTCACTTCGCACAGTGAATTGAAGTGTTGGAACAGACTGCTTCTCTTTCAGAGAAACGGATGTGAGTTTTTTGTGAATGCTTGTAAGTAGCTTAAGGCACTTTCAAAGGAAAGTGATTTTCTCTGAAATGACAGCATTTAGAAAGTGAAGCAACACTCCATTCACTTCGCACAGTGAATTGAAGTGTTGGAACAGACTGCTTGTCTTTCAGAGAAACGCATGTGAATTTCTGTTGAATGCTTGTATGTAGCTTAAGGCATTTTCAAAGGAAAGTGATTTTCTCTGAAGGACAGCATTTAGAAAGTGAAGCAACACTCCATTCACTTCGCACAGTGAATTGAAGTGTTGGAACAGACTGCTTCTCTTTCAAAAAACGCATGTGAGTTTCTTTTGAATGCTTGTAAATAGCTTAAGGCTCTTTCAAAGGAAAGTGATTTTCTCTGAAAGGACAGCATTTAGAAAGTGAAGCAACACTCCATTCACTACGCACAGTGAATTGAAGTGTTGGAACAGACTACTTCTCTTTCAGAGAAACGGATGTGAGTTTTGTGTGAATGCTTGTAAGTAGCTTAAGGCACTTTCAAAGGAAAGTGATTTTCTCTGAAAAGACTGCATTTAGAAAGTGAAGCCGCACTCCATTCACTTCGCACAGTGAATTGAAGTATTGGAACAGACTGCATCACTTTCAGAGAAACGCATGTGAATATCTGTTAAATGCTTGTAAGTACCTTAAGGCACTTTCAAAGGAAAGTGATTTTCTCTGAAAGGACAGCATTTAGAAAGTGAAGCAACACTCCATTCACTACGCACAGTGAATTGAAGTGTTGGAACAGACTACTTCTCTTTCAGAGAAATGGATGTGAGTTTTTTGTGAATGCTTGTAAGTAGCTTAAGGCACTTTCAAAGGAAAGTGATTTTCTCTGAAAGGACAGCATTTAGAAAGTGAAGCAACACTCCATTCATTTCGCACAGTGAATTGAAGTGTTGGAACAGACTGCTTCTCTTTCAGAGAAACAGATGTGAGTTTCTTGTGAATGCTTGTAAGTAGCTTAAGGCAGTATCAAAAGAGAGTGATTTTCTCTGAAAGAACAGCATTTAGAAAGTGAAGCAACACTCCATTCACTACGCACAGTGAATTGCAGTGTTGGAACAGACTACTTCTCTTTCAGAGAAACGGATGTGAGTTTTTTGTGAATGCTTGGAAGTTGCTTAAGGCACTTTCAAAGGAAAGTGACTTTCTCTGAAAGGACAGCATTTAGAAAGTGAAGCAACACTCCATTCACTTCGCACAGTGAATTGAAGTGTTGGAACAGACTGCTTCTCTTTCAGATAAACGGATGTGAATTTCTGTTGAATGCTTGTTTATAGTATAAGGCACTTTCAAAGGAAAGTGATTTTCTCTGAAAGGACAGCATTTAGAAAGTGAAGCAACACTCCATTCACTTCGCACAGTGAATTGAATTGTTGGAACAGACTGCTTCTCTTTCAAAAAACGCATGTGAGTTTCTTTTGAATGCTTGTAAATAGCTTAAGGCTCTTTCAAAGGAAAGTGATTTTCTCTGAAAGAACAGCATTTAGAAAGTGAAGCAACACTCCATTCACTACGCACAGTGAATTGAAGTGTTGGAACAGACTACTTCTCTTTCAGAGGAACGGATGTGAATTTTGTGTGAATGCTTGTAAGTAGCTTAAGGCACTTTCAAAGGAAAGTGATTTTCTCTGAAAAGACTGTATTTAGAAAGTGATGCCACACTCCATTCACTTCGCACAGTGAATTGAAGAGTTGGAACAGACTGCATCACTTTCAGAGAAACGCATGTGAATATCTGTTAAATGCTTGTAAGTAGCTTAAGGCACTTTCAAAGGAAAGTGATTTTCTCTGAAAGGACAGCATTTAGAAAGTGAAGCAACACTCCATTCACTTCGCACAGTGAATTGAAGTGTTGGAACAGACTGCTTCTCTTTCAGAGAAAGAGATGTGAGTTTCTTGTGAATGCTTGTAAGTAACTTAAGGCAGTTTCAAAACAGAGTGATTTTCTCTAAAAGGAGAGCATTTAGAAAGTGAAGCAACACACCATTGACTTCGCACAGTGAATTGAAGTGTTGGAACAGACTGCTTCTCTTTCAGAAAAATGCATGTGAGTTTCTTGTGAATGCTTGTAAGTAGCTTAAGGCACTTTCAAAGGAGAGTGATTTTCTCTGAAAAAACAGCATTTAGAAAGTGAAGCAACACTCCATTCACTACGCACAGTGAATTGAAGATTTGGAACAGAATACTTCTCTTTCAGAGAAACAGATGTGAGTTTTTTGTGAATGCTTGTAAGTAGCTTAAGGCACTTTCAAAGGAAAGTGATTTTCTCTGAAAGGACAGCCTTTAGAAAGTGAAGCCACACTCCATTCACTTCGAACAGTGAATTGAAGTGTTGGAACAGACTGCATCACTTTCAGAGAAACGCATTGAATTTCTGTTAAATGCTTGTAAGTATCTTAAGGCACTTTCAAAGGAAAGTGATTTTCTCTGAAAGGACAGCATTTAGGAAGTGATGCAACACGCCATGTACTTCTCGCAGTGAATTGAAGTGTTGGAACAGACTGCTTCGCTTTCAGAGAAACGCATGTGAATTCCTGTTGAATGCTTGTATGTAGCTTAAGGCCCTTTCAAAGGAAAGTGATTTTCTCTGAAAGGACAGCATTTAGAAAGTGAAGCAACACTCCATTCACTTCGCACAGTGAATTGAAGTGTTGGAACAGACTGCTTCTCTTTCAGATAAACGGATGTGAATTTCTGTTGAATGCTTGTTTATAGTATAAGGCACTTTCAAAGGAAAGTGATTTTCTCTGAAAGGACAGCATTTAGAAAGTGAAGCAACACTCCATTCACTTCGCACAGTGAATTGAATTGTTGGAACAGACTGCTTCTCTTTCAAAAAACGCATGTGAGTTTCTTTTGAATGCTTGTAAATAGCTTAAGGCTCTTTCAAAGGAAAGTGATTTTCTCTGAAAGGACAGCATTTAGAAAGTGAAGCAACACTCCATTCACTACGCACAGTGAATTGAAGTGCTGGAACAGACTACTTCTCTTTCAGAGAAACGGATGTGAGTTTTTTGTGAATGCTTGTAAGAAGCTTAAGGCACTTTCAAAGGAAAGTGATTTTCTCTGAAATGACAGCATTTAGAAAGTGAAGCAACACTCCATTCACTTCGTACAGTGAATTGAAGTGTTGGAACAGAATGCTTCTCTTTCAGCGAAACGCATGTGAATTTCTGTTGACTGCTTGTATGTAGCTTAAGGCATTTTCAAAGGAAAGTGATTTTCTCTGAAAACACAGCATTTAGAAAGTGAAGCAACACTCCATTCACTTCGCACAGTGAATTGAAGTGTTGGAACAGACTGCTTCTCTTTCAGAAAAATGCATGTGAGTTTCTTTTGAATGCTTGTAAGTAGCTTAAGGCTCTTTCAAATGAAAGTGATTTTCTCTGAAAGGACAGCATTTAGAAAGTGAAGCAACACTCCATTCACTTCGCACAGTGATTGAAGTGTTGGAACAGACTGCTTCTCTTTCAGAGAAACGGATGAGAGTTTTGTGTGAATGCTTGTAAGTAGCTTAAGGCACTTTCAAAGGAAAGTGATTTTCTCTGAAAAGACTGTATTTAGAAAGTGATGCCACACTCCATTCACTTCGCACAGTGAATTGAAGTGTTGGAACAGACTGCATCACTTTCAGAGAAACGCAAGTGAATATCTGGTAAATGCTTGGAAGTAGCTTAAGGCACTTTCAAAGGAAAGTGATTTCTCTGAAAGGACAGCATTTAGAAAGTGATGCAACACTCCATGTACTTCTCGCAGTGAATTGAAGTGTTGGAACAGACTGCTTCTCTTTCAGAGAAACGCATGTGAATTCCTGTTGAATGCTTGTATGTAGCTTAAGGCCCTTTCAAAGGAAAGTGATTTTCACTGAAAGAACAGCATTTAGAAAGTGAAGCAACACTCCATTCACTACGCACAGTGAATTGAAGTGCTGGAACAGACTACTTCTCTTTCAGAGAAACGGATGTGAGTTTTTTGTGAATGCTTGGAAGTAGCTTAAGGCACTTTCAAAGGAAAGTGATTTTCTCTGAAAGGACAGCATTTAGAAAGTGAAGCAACACTCCATTCACTACGCACAGTGAATTGAAGTGTTGGAACAGACTGCTTCTCTTTCAGAGAAAAGCATGTGATTTCTGGTAAATTCTTGTAAGTAGCTTAAGGCACTTTCAAAGGAAAGTGATTTTCTCTGAAAAAACAGCATTTAGAAAGTGAAGCCCACTCATTTCACTTTGCACAGTGAATTGAAGTGTTGGAACAGACTGCTTCTCTTTCAGAGAAACGCATGTGAATTTCTGTTAAATGCTTGTAGGTAGCTTAAGGCACTTTCAAAGGAAAGTGATTTTCTCTGAAAGGACAGAATTTAGAAAGTGAAGCAACACTCCATTCACTACGCACAGTGAATTGAAGTGTTGGAACAGACTGCTTCTCTTTCAGAGAAGCGGATGTGACTTTTTGTGAATGCTTGTAATTAGCTTAAGGCACTTTCAAAGGAAAGTGATTTTCTCTGAAATGACAGCATTTAGAAAGTGAAGCAACACTCCATTCACTTCGTACAGTGAATTGAAGTGTTGGAACAGAATGCTTCTCTTTCAGAGAAACGCATATGAATTTCTGTTGACTGCTTGTATGTAGCTTAAGGCATTTTCAAAGGAAAGTGATTTTCTCTGAAAGGACAGCATTTAGAAAGTGAAGCAACACTCCATTCACTTCGCACAGTGAATTGAAGTGTTGGAACAGACTGCTTCTCTTTCAGAAAAACGCATGTGAGTTTCTTTTGAATGCTTGTAAGTAGCTTAAGGCTCTTTCAAATGAAAGTGATTTTCTCTGAAAGGACAACATTTAGAAAGTGAAACAACACTCCATTCACTACGCACAGTGAATTGAAGTGTTGGAACAGACTACTTCTCTTTCAGAGAAACTGATGTGAGTTTTTTGTGAATGCTTGGAAGTAGCTTAAGGCACTGTCAAAGGAAAGTGAATTTCTCTGAAACGACTGCATTTAGAAAGTGAAGCCACACTCCATTCACTTCGCACAGTGAATTGAAGTGTTGGAACAGACTGCTTCTCTTTCAGAGAAACAGATGTGAGCTTCTTGTGAATGCTTGTAAGTAGCTTAAGGCCCTTTCAAAGGAAAGTGATTTTCTCTGAAAGAACAGCGTTTAGAAAGTGAAGCAACACTCCATTCACTACGCACAGTGAATTGAAGTGTTGGAACAGACTGCTTCTCTTTCAGATAAACGGATGTGAATTTCTGTTGAATGCTTGTTTATAGTATAAGGCAATTTCAAAGGAAAGTGATTTACTCTGAAAGGACAGCATTTAGAAAGTGAAGCAACACTCCATTCACTTTGCACAGTGAATTGAAGTTTTGGAACAGACTGCTTCTCTTTCAGAAAAATGCATGTGAGTTTCTTTTGAATGCTTGTAAGTAGCTTAAGGCTCTTTCAAAGGAAAATGATTTTCTCTAAAAGGACAGCATTTAGAAAGTGAAGCAACACTCCATTCACTACGCACAGTGAATTGAAGTGTTGGAACAGAATACTTCTCTTTCAGAGAAACGGATGTGAGTTTTTTGTGAATGCTTGTAAGTAGCTTAAGGCACTTTCAAAGGAAAGTGATTTTCTCTGAAAGGACAGCATTTAGAAATTGAAGCCACACTCCATTCACTTCGCACAGTGAATTGAAGTGTTGGAACAGACTGCATCACTTTCAGAGAAACGCATGTGAATTTCTGTTAAATGCTTGTAAGTAGCTTAAGGCACTTTCAAAGGAAAGTGATTTACTCTGAAACTACAGCATTTAGAAAGTGAAGCAACACTCCATTCACTTCGCACAGTGAATTGAAGTGTTGGAACAGACTGCTTTTCTTTCAGAGAAACAGATGTGAGTTTCTTGTGAATGCTTGTAAGTAGCTTAAGGCAGTTTCAAAAGAGAGTGATTTTCTCTAAAAGGAGACCATTTAGAAAGTGAAGCAACACTCCATTCACGTCGCACAGTGAATTGAAGTGTTGGAACAGACTGCTTCTCTTTCAGAGAAACAGATGTGAGTTTCTTGTGAATGCTTGTAAGTAGCTTAAGGCAGTTTGAAAAGAGAGTGATTTTCTCTAAAAGGAGAGCATTTAGAAAGTGAAGCAACACTCCATTCACTTCGCACAGTGAATTGAAGTGTTGGAACAGACTGCTTCTCTTTCAGAGAAACGCATGTGAATTTCTGTTAAATGCTTGTAAGTAGCTTAAGGCACTTTCAAAGGAAAGTGACTTTCTCTGAAAGGACAGTTTTAGAAAGTGAAGCAACACTCCATTCACTTCACACATTGAATTGAAGTGTTGGAACAGACTGCTTCTCTTTCAGAGAAACGCATGTGAATTTCTGTTAAATGCTTGGAGGTAGCTTAAGGCACTTTCAAAGGAAAGTGTTTTTCTCTGAAAGGACAGCATTTAGAAAGTGAAGCAACACTCCATTCACTTCGCACAGTGAATTGAAGTGTTGGAACAGACTGCTTCTCTTTCAAAAAACGCATGTGAGTTTCTTTTGAATGCTTGTAAATAGCTTAAGGCTCTTTCAAAGGAAAGTGATTTTCTCTGAAAGAACAGCATTTAGAAAGTGAAGCAACACTCCATTCACTACGCACAGTGAATTGAAGTGTTGGAACAGACTACTTCTCTTTCAGAGAAACGGATGTGAGTTTTGTGTGAATGCTTATAAGTAGCTTAAGGCACTTTCAAAGGAAAGTGATTTTCTCTGAAAAGACTGTATTTAGAAAGTGATGCCACACTCCATTCACTTCGCACAGTGAATTGAAGTGTTGGAACAGACTGCATCACTTTCAGAGAAACGCATGTGAATGTCTGGTAAATGCTTGTAAGTAGCTTAAGGCACTTTCAAAGGAAAGTGATTTTCTCTGAAAGGACAGCATTTAGAAAGTGAAGCAACACTCCATTCACTTCGCACAGTGAATTGAAGTGTTGGAACAGACTGCTTCTCTTTCAGAGAAAGAGATGTGAGTTTCTTGTGAATGCTTGTAAGTAACTTAAGGCAGTTTCAAAACAGAGTGATTTTCTCTAAAAGGAGAGCATTTAGAAAGTGAAGCAACACACCATTGACTTCGCACAGTGAATGGAAGTGTTGGAACAGACTGCTTCTCTTTCAGAAAAATGCATGTGAGTTTCTTTTGAATGCTTGTAAGTAGCTTAAGGCAGTTTCAAAAGAGAGTGATTTTCTCTAAAAGGAGAGCATTTAGAAAGTGAAGCAACACTCCATTCACTACGCACAGTGAATTGAAGTGTTGGAACAGAATACTTCTCTTTCAGAGAAACGGATGTGAGTTTTTTGTGAATGCTTGTAAGTAGCTTAAGGCACTTTCAAAGGAAAGTGATTTTCTCTGAAAGGACAGCATTTAGAAATTGAAGCCACACTCCATTCACTTCGCACAGTGAATTGAAGTGTTGGAACAGACTGCATCACTTTCAGAGAAACGCATGTGAATTTCTGTTAAATGCTTGTAAGTAGCTTAAGGCACTTTCAAAGGAAAGTGATTTACTCTGAAACTACAGCATTTAGAAAGTGAAGCAACACTCCATTCACTTCGCACAGTGAATTGAAGTGTTGGAACAGACTGCTTTTCTTTCAGAGAAACAGATGTGAGTTTCTTGTGAATGCTTGTAAGTAGCTTAAGGCAGTTTCAAAAGAGAGTGATTTTCTCTAAAAGGAGACCATTTAGAAAGTGAAGCAACACTCCATTCACGTCGCACAGTGAATTGAAGTGTTGGAACAGACTGCTTCTCTTTCAGAGAAACAGATGTGAGTTTCTTGTGAATGCTTGTAAGTAGCTTAAGGCAGTTTGAAAAGAGAGTGATTTTCTCTAAAAGGAGAGCATTTAGAAAGTGAAGCAACACTCCATTCACTTCGCACAGTGAATTGAAGTGTTGGAACAGACTGCTTCTCTTTCAGAGAAACGCATGTGAATTTCTGTTAAATGCTTGTAAGTAGCTTAAGGCACTTTCAAAGGAAAGTGACTTTCTCTGAAAGGACAGCATTTAGAAAGTGAAGCAACACTCCATTCACTTCACACATTGAATTGAAGTGTTGGAACAGACTGCTTCTCTTTCAGAGAAACGCATGTGAATTTCTGTTAAATGCTTGGAGGTAGCTTAAGGCACTTTCAAAGGAAAGTGTTTTTCTCTGAAAGGACAGCATTTAGAAAGTGAAGCAACACTCCATTCACTTCGCACAGTGAATTGAAGTGTTGGAACAGACTGCTTCTCTTTCAAAAAACGCATGTGAGTTTCTTTTGAATGCTTGTAAATAGCTTAAGGCTCTTTCAAAGGAAAGTGATTTTCTCTGAAAGAACAGCATTTAGAAAGTGAAGCAACACTCCATTCACTACGCACAGTGAATTGAAGTGTTGGAACAGACTACTTCTCTTTCAGAGAAACGGATGTGAGTTTTGTGTGAATGCTTATAAGTAGCTTAAGGCACTTTCAAAGGAAAGTGATTTTCTCTGAAAAGACTGTATTTAGAAAGTGAAGCAACACTCCATTCACTTCGCACAGTGAATTGAAGTGTTGGAACAGACTGCATCACTTTCAGAGAAACGCATGTGAATGTCTGGTAAATGCTTATAAGTAGCTAAAGGCACTTTCAAAGGAAAGTGATTTTCTCTGAAAGGACAGCATTTAGAAAGTGAAGCAACACTCCATTCACTTCGCACAGTGAATTGAAGTGTTGGAACAGACTGCTTCTCTTTCAGAGAAAGAGATGTGAGTTTCTTGTGAATGCTTGTAAGTAACTTAAGGCAGTTTCAAAACAGAGTGATTTTCTCTAAAAGGAGAGCATTTAGAAAGTGAATCAACACACCATTGACTTCGCACAGTGAATGGAAGTGTTGGAACAGACTGCTTCTCTTTCAGAAAAATGATTGTGAGTTTCTTTTGAATGCTTGTAAGTAGCTTAAGGCAGTTTCAAAAGAGAGTGATTTTCTCTAAAAGGAGAGCATTTAGAAAGTGAAGCAACACTCCATTCACTACGCACAGTGAATTGAAGTGTTGGAACAGACTACTTCTCTTTAGGAGAAACGGATGTGAGTTCTTTCTGAATGCTTGTAAGTAGCTTAAGGCACTTTCAAAGGAAAGTGATTTTCTCTGAAAGGACAGCATTTAGAAAGTGAACCAACACTCCATTCATTTCGCACAGTGAATTGAAGTGTTGGAACAGACTGCTTCTCTTTCAGAGAATAGCATGTGAATTTTGTTAAATCCTTGTAAGTAGCTTAAGGCACTTTCAAAGGAAAGTGATTTCCTCTGAAAAGACAGCATTTAGAAAGTGAAGCAACACTCCGTTCACTCCGCACAGTGAATTGAAGTGTTGGAACAGACTGCTTCTCTTTCAGAGAAACAGATGTGAGTTTCTTGTGAATGCTTGTAAGTAGCTTAAGGCAGTTTGAAAAGAGAGTGATTTTCTCTAAAAGGAGAGCATTTAGAAAGTGAAGCAACACTTCATTCACTTCGCACAGTGAATTGAAGTGTTGGAACAGACTGCTTCTCTTTCAGAGAAACGCATGTGAATTTCTGTTAAAGGCTTTTAAGTAGCTTAAGGCACTTTCAAAGGAAAGTGACTTACTCTGAAAGGACAGCATTTAGAAAGAGAAGCAACACTCCATTCACTTCACACAGTGAATTGAAGTGTTGGAACAGACTGCTTCTCTTTCAGAGAAGCGGATGTGAGTTTTTGTGAATGCTTGTAAATAGCTTAAGGCACTTTCAAAGGAAAGTGATTTTCTCTGAAATGACAGCATTTAGAAAGTGAAGCAACACTCCATTCACTTCGTACACTGAATTGAAGTGTTGGAACAGAATGCTTCTCTTTCAGAGAAACGCATGTGAATTTCTGTTGACTGCTTGTATGTAGCTTAAGGCTCTTTCAAATGAAAGTGAATTTCTCTGAAAGGACAGAGTTTAGAAAGTGAAACAAGACTCCATTCACTACGCACAGTGAATTGAAGTGTTGGAACAGACTACTTCTCTTTCAGAGAAACGGATGTGAGTTTTTTGTGAATGCTTGGAAGTAGCTTAAGGCACTTTCAAAGGAAAGTGATTTTCTCTGAAAGGACAGCATTTAGAAAGTGAAGCAACACAGCATTCACTTCGCACAGTGAATTGAAGTGTTGGAACAGACTGCTTCTCTTTCAGAAAAGTGCATGTGAGTTTCTTGTGAATGCCTGTAAGTAGCTTAAGGCCCGTTCAAAGGAAAGTGATTTTCTCTGAAAGGACAGCATTTAGAAAGTGAAGCAACACTCCATTCACTACGCACAGTGAATTGAAGTGTTGGAACAGACTACTTCTCTTTCAGAGAAATGGATGTGAGTTTTTTGTGAATGCTTGTAAGTAGCTTAAGGCACTTTCAAAGGAAAGTGATTTTCTCTGAAAGGACAGCATTTAGAAAGTGAAGCAACACTCCATTCATTTCGCACAGTGAATTGAAGTGTTGGAACAGACTGCTTCTCTTTCAGAGAAACAGATGTGAGTTTCTTGTGAATGCTTGTAAGTAGCTTAAGGCAGTATCAAAAGAGAGTGATTTTCTCTGAAAGAACAGCATTTAGAAAGTGAAGCAACACTCCATTCACTACGCACAGTGAATTGCAGTGTTGGAACAGACTACTTCTCTTTCAGAGAAACGGATGTGAGTTTTTTGTGAATGCTTGGAAGTTGCTTAAGGCACTTTCAAAGGAAAGTGACTTTCTCTGAAAGGACAGCATTTAGAAAGTGAAGCAACACTCCATTCACTTCGCACAGTGAATTGAAGTGTTGGAACAGACTGCTTCTCTTTCAGATAAACGGATGTGAATTTCTGTTGAATGCTTGTTTATAGTATAAGGCACTTTCAAAGGAAAGTGATTTTCTCTGAAAGGACAGCATTTAGAAAGTGAAGCAACACTCCATTCACTTCGCACAGTGAATTGAATTGTTGGAACAGACTGCTTCTCTTTCAAAAAACGCATGTGAGTTTCTTTTGAATGCTTGTAAATAGCTTAAGGCTCTTTCAAAGGAAAGTGATTTTCTCTGAAAGAACAGCATTTAGAAAGTGAAGCAACACTCCATTCACTACGCACAGTGAATTGAAGTGTTGGAACAGACTACTTCTCTTTCAGAGGAACGGATGTGAATTTTGTGTGAATGCTTGTAAGTAGCTTAAGGCACTTTCAAAGGAAAGTGATTTTCTCTGAAAAGACTGTATTTAGAAAGTGATGCCACACTCCATTCACTTCGCACAGTGAATTGAAGAGTTGGAACAGACTGCATCACTTTCAGAGAAACGCATGTGAATATCTGTTAAATGCTTGTAAGTAGCTTAAGGCACTTTCAAAGGAAAGTGATTTTCTCTGAAAGGACAGCATTTAGAAAGTGAAGCAACACTCCATTCACTTCGCACAGTGAATTGAAGTGTTGGAACAGACTGCTTCTCTTTCAGAGAAAGAGATGTGAGTTTCTTGTGAATGCTTGTAAGTAACTTAAGGCAGTTTCAAAACAGAGTGATTTTCTCTAAAAGGAGAGCATTTAGAAAGTGAAGCAACACACCATTGACTTCGCACAGTGAATTGAAGTGTTGGAACAGACTGCTTCTCTTTCAGAAAAATGCATGTGAGTTTCTTGTGAATGCTTGTAAGTAGCTTAAGGCACTTTCAAAGGAGAGTGATTTTCTCTGAAAAAACAGCATTTAGAAAGTGAAGCAACACTCCATTCACTACGCACAGTGAATTGAAGATTTGGAACAGAATACTTCTCTTTCAGAGAAACAGATGTGAGTTTTTTGTGAATGCTTGTAAGTAGCTTAAGGCACTTTCAAAGGAAAGTGATTTTCTCTGAAAGGACAGCCTTTAGAAAGTGAAGCCACACTCCATTCACTTCGAACAGTGAATTGAAGTGTTGGAACAGACTGCATCACTTTCAGAGAAACGCATTGAATTTCTGTTAAATGCTTGTAAGTATCTTAAGGCACTTTCAAAGGAAAGTGATTTTCTCTGAAAGGACAGCATTTAGGAAGTGATGCAACACGCCATGTACTTCTCGCAGTGAATTGAAGTGTTGGAACAGACTGCTTCGCTTTCAGAGAAACGCATGTGAATTCCTGTTGAATGCTTGTATGTAGCTTAAGGCCCTTTCCAAGGAAAGTGATTTTCTCTGAAAGGACAGCATTTAGAAAGTGAAGCAACACTCCATTCACTTCGCACAGTGAATTGAAGTGTTGGAACAGACTGCTTCTCTTTCAGATAAACGGATGTGAATTTCTGTTGAATGCTTGTTTATAGTATAAGGCACTTTCAAAGGAAAGTGATTTTCTCTGAAAGGACAGCATTTAGAAAGTGAAGCAACACTCCATTCACTTCGCACAGTGAATTGAATTGTTGGAACAGACTGCTTCTCTTTCAAAAAACGCATGTGAGTTTCTTTTGAATGCTTGTAAATAGCTTAAGGCTCTTTCAAAGGAAAGTGATTTTCTCTGAAAGGACAGCATTTAGAAAGTGAAGCAACACTCCATTCACTACGCACAGTGAATTGAAGTGCTGGAACAGACTACATCTCTTTCAGAGAAACGGATGTGAGTTTTTTGTGAATGCTTGTAAGAAGCTTAAGGCACTTTCAAAGGAAAGTGATTTTCTCTGAAATGACAGCATTTAGAAAGTGAAGCAACACTCCATTCACTTCGTACAGTGAATTGAAGTGTTGGAACAGAATGCTTCTCTTTCAGCGAAACGCATGTGAATTTCTGTTGACTGCTTGTATGTAGCTTAAGGCATTTTCAAAGGAAAGTGATTTTCTCTGAAAACACAGCATTTAGAAAGTGAAGCAACACTACATTCACTTCGCACAGTGAATTGAAGTGTTGGAACAGACTGCTTCTCTTTCAGAAAAACGCATGTGAGTTTCTTTTGAATGCTTGTAAGTAGCTTAAGGCTCTTTCAAATGAAAGTGATTTTCTCTGAAAGGACAGCATTTAGAAAGTGAAGCAACACTCCATTCACTTCGCACAGTGATTGAAGTGTTGGAACAGACTGCTTCTCTTTCAGAGAAACGGATGAGAGTTTTGTGTGAATGCTTGTAAGTAGCTTAAGGCACTTTCAAAGAAAAGTGATTTTCTCTGAAAAGACTGTATTTAGAAAGTGATGCCACACTCCATTCACTTCGCACAGTGAATTGAAGTGTTGGAACAGACTGCATCACTTTCAGAGAAACGCAAGTGAATATCTGGTAAATGCTTGTAAGTAGCTTAAGGCACTTTCAAAGGAAAGTGATTTCTCTGAAAGGACAGCATTTAGAAAGTGATGCAACACTCCATGTACTTCTCGCAGTGAATTGAAGTGTTGGAACAGACTGCTTCTCTTTCAGAGAAACGCATGTGAATTCCTGTTGAATGCTTGTATGTAGCTTAAGGCCCTTTCAAAGGAAAGTGATTTTCACTGAAAGAACAGCATTTAGAAAGTGAAGCAACACTCCATTCACTACGCACAGTGAATTGAAGTGCTGGAACAGACTACTTCTCTTTCAGAGAAACGGATGTGAGTTTTTTGTGAATGCTTGGAAGTAGCTTAAGGCACTTTCAAAGGAAAGTGATTTTCTCTGAAAGGACAGCATTTAGAAAGTGAAGCAACACTCCATTCACTACGCACAGTGAATTGAAGTGTTGGAACAGACTGCTTCTCTTTCAGAGAAAAGCATGTGATTTCTGTTAAATTCTTGTAAGTAGCTTAAGGCACTTTCAAAGGAAAGTGATTTTCTCTGAAAAAACAGCATTTAGAAAGTGAAGCCCACTCATTTCACTTCGCACAGTGAATTGAAGTGTTGGAACAGACTGCTTCTCTTTCAGAGAAAAGCATGTGAATTTCTGCTAAATGCTTGTAAGTATCTTAAGGCACTTTCAAAGGAAAGTTATTTTCTCTGAAGGGACAGCATTAGAAAGTGAAGCAACACTCCATTCACTTCGCACAGTAAATTGAAGTGTTGGAACAGACTGCTTCTCTTTCAGAGAAACAGATGTGAGTTTCTTGTGAATGCTTGTAAGTAGCTTAAGGCAGTTTCAAAAGAGAGTGATTTTTTCTAAAAGGAGACCATTTAGAAAGTGAAGCAACACTCCATTCACTTCGCACAGTGAATTGAAGTGATGGAACAGACTGCTTCTCTTTCAGAGAAACGCATGTGAATTTTTGTTGAATTCTTGTATGTAGCTTAAGGCATTTTCAAAGGAAAGTAATTTTTTTTGAAAGGACAGCATTTGGAAAGTGAAGCAACACTCCATTCACTTCGCACAGTGAATTGAAGTGTTGGAAAAGACTGCTTCTCTTTCAGAGAAACAGATGTGAGTTTCTTGTGAATGCTTGTAAGTAGCTTAAGGCAATTTCAAAGGAAAGTGACTTTCTCTGAAAGGACAGCGTTTAGAAAGTGAAGCAACACTCCATTCACTACGCACATTGAATTGAAGTGTTGGAACAAACTACTTCTCTTTCAGAGAAACGGATGTGAGTTTTTTGTGAATGCTTGTAAGTAGCTTAAGGCACTTTCAAAGGAAAGTGATTTTCTCTGAAAGGACAGCATTTAGAAAGTGAAGCAACACTCCATTCACTTCGCACAGTGAATTGAAGTGTTGGAACAGACTGCTTCTCTTTCAGAGAAACGGATGTGAGTTTTTTGTGAATGCTTGTAAGTAGCTTAAGGCCCTTTCAAAGGAAAGTGATTTTCTCTGAAATGACAGCATTTAGAAAGTGAAGCCACACTCCATTCACTTCACACAGTGAATTGAAGTGTTGGAACAGACTGCTTCTCTCTCAGAGAAACCCATGTGAATTTCTGTTAAATGCTTGTAAGTAGCTTAAGGCACTTTCAAAGGAAAGTGATTTTCTCTGAAAGGACAGCATTTAGAAAGTGAACCAACACTCCATTCATTTCGCACAGTGAATTGAAGTGTTGGAACAGACTGCTTCTCTTTCAGAGAATAGCATGTGAATTTCTGTTAAATCCTTGTAAGTAGCTTAAGGCACTTTCAAAGGAAAGTGATTTTCTCTGAAAGGACAGCATTTAGAAAGTGAAGCAACACTCCGTTCACTCCGCACAGTGATTTGAAGTGTTGGAACAGACTGCTTCTCTTTCAGAGAAACAGATGTGAGTTTCTTGTGAATGCTTGTAAGTAGCTTAAGGCAGTTTGAAAAGAGAGTGATTTTCTCTAAAACGAGAGCATTTAGAAAGTGAACCAACACTCCATTCATTTCGCACAGTGAATTGAAGTGTTGGAACAGACTGCTTCTCTTTCAGAGAAAAGCATGTGAATTTCTGCTAAATGCTTGTAAGTATCTTAAGGCACTTTCAAAGGAAAGTTATTTTCTCTGAAGGGACAGCATTAGAAAGTGAAGAAACACTCCATTCACTTCGCACAGTGAATTGAAGTGTTGGAACAGACTGCTTCTCTTTCAGAAAAACGCATGTGAGTATCTTTTGAATGCTTGTAAGTAGCTTAAGGCTCTTTCAAATGAAAGTGATTTTCTCTGAAAGGACAGCATTTAGAAAGTGAAGCAACACTCCATTCACTTCGCACAGTGAATTGAAGTGTTGGAACAGACTGCTTCTCTTTCAGAGAAACGGATGTGAGTTTTGTGTGAATGCTTGTAAGTAGCTTAAGGCACTTTCAAAGGAAAGTGATTTTCTCTGAAAAGACTGTATTTAGAAAGTGATGCCACACTCCATTCACTTCGCACAGTGAATTGAAGTGTTGGAACAGACTGCATCACTTTCAGAGAAACGCATGTGAATATCTGGTAAATGCTTGTAAGTAGCTTAAGGCACTTTCAAAGGAAAGTGATTTTCTCTGAAAGGACAGCATTTAGAAAGTGAAGCAACACTCCATTCACTACGCACAGTGAATTGAAGATTTGGAACAGAATACTTCTCTTTCAGAGAAACAGATGTGAGTTTTTTGTGAATGCTTGTAAGTAGCTTAAGGCACTTTCAAAGGAAAGTGATTTTCTCTGAAAGGACAGCCTTTAGAAAGTGAAGCCACACTCCATTCACTTCGAACAGTGAATTGAAGTGTTGGAACAGACTGCATCACTTTCAGAGAAACGCATTGAATTTCTGTTAAATGCTTGTAAGTATCTTAAGGCACTTTCAAAGGAAAGTGATTTTCTCTGAAAGGACAGCATTTAGGAAGTGATGCAACACGCTATGTACTTCTCGCAGTGAATTGAAGTGTTGGAACAGACTGCTTCGCTTTCAGAGAAACGCATGTGAATTCCTGTTGAATGCTTGTATGTAGCTTAAGGCCCTTTCAAAGGAAAGTGATTTTCTCTGAAAGGACAGCATTTAGAAAGTGAAGCAACACTCCATTCACTTCGCACAGTGAATTGAAGTGTTGGAACAGACTGCTTCTCTTTCAGAGAAACGCATGTGAATTTCTGTTAAATGCTTGTACGTAGCTTAAGGCACTTTCAAAGGAAAGTGATTTTCTCTGAAAGGACAGCATTTAGAAAGTGAAGAAACACTCCATTCACTTCGCACAGTGAATTGAAGTGTTGGAACAGACTGCTTCTCTTTCAGAAAAACGCATGTGAGTATCTTTTGAATGCTTGTAAGTAGCTTAAGGCTCTTTCAAATGAAAGTGATTTTCCCTGAAAGGACAGCATTTAGAAAGTGAAGCAACACTCCATTCACTTCGCACAGTGAATTGAAGTGTTGGAACAGACTGCTTCTCTTTCAGAGAAACGGATGTGAGTTTTGTGTGAATGCTTGTAAGTAGCTTAAGGCACTTTCAAAGGAAAGTGATTTTCTCTGAAAAGACTGTATTTAGAAAGTGATGCCACACTCCATTCACTTCGCACAGTGAATTGAAGTGTTGGAACAGACTGCATCACTTTCAGAGAAACGCATGTGAATATCTGGTAAATGCTTGTAAGTAGCTTAAGGCACTTTCAAAGGAAAGTGATTTTCTCTGAAAGGACAGCATTTAGAAAGTGAAGCAACACTCCATTCACTTCGCACAGTGAATTGAAGTGTTAGAACAGACTGCTTCTCTTTCGGAGAAAGAGATGTGAGTTTCTTGTGAATGCTTGTAAGTAACTTAAGGCAGTTTCAAAACAGAGTGATTTTCTCTAAAAGGAGAGCATTTAGAAAGTGAAGCAACACACCATTGACTTCGCACAGTGAATTGAAGTGTTGGAACAGACTGCTTCTCCTTCAGAAAAATGCATGTGAGTTTCTTGTGAATGCTTGTAAGTAGCTTAAGGCACTTTCAAAGGAGAGTGATTTTCTCTGAAAGGACAGCATTTAGAAAGTGAAGCAACACTCCATTCACTACGCACAGTGAATTGAAGTTTTGGAACAGACTACTTCTCTTTCAGAGAAACAGATGTGAGTTTTTTGTGAATGCTTGTAAGTAGCTTAAGGCACTTTCAAAGGAAAGTGATTTTCTCTGAAAGGACAGCCTTTAGAAAGTGAAGCCACACTCCATTCACTTCGAACAGTGAATTGAAGTGTTGGAACAGACTGCATCACTTTCAGAGAAACGCATGTGAATTTCTGTTAAATGCTTGTAAGAAGCTTAAGGCACTTTCAAAGGAAAGTGATTTTCTCTGAAAGGACAGCATTTAGAAAGTGATGCAACACTCCATGTACTTCTCGCAGTGAATTGAAGTGTTGGAACAGACTGCTTCTCTTTCAGAGAAAAGCATGTGAATTCCTGTTGAATGCTTGTATGTAGCTTAAGGCCCTTTCAAAGGAAAGTGATTTTCTCTGAAAGAACAGCATTTAGAAAGTGAAGCAACACTCCGTTCACTCCGCACAGTGAATTGAAGTGTTGGAAAAGACTGCTTCTCTTTCAGAGAAACGCATGTGAATTTCTGTTGAATTCTTGTATGTAGCTTAAGGCATTTTCAAAGGAAAGTGATTTTTTTTGAAAGGACAGCATTTGGAAAGTGAAGCAACACTCCATTCACTTCGCACAGTGAATTGAAGTGTTGGAAAAGACTGCTTCTCTTTCAGAGAAACAGATGTGAGTTTCTTGTGAATGCTTGTAAGTAGCTTAAGGCACTTTCAAAGGAAAGTGACTTTCTCTGAAAGGACAGCGTTTAGAAAGTGAAGCAACACTGCATTCACTACGCACAGTGAATTGAAGTGTTGGAAAAAACTACTTCTCTTTCAGAGAAACGGATGTGAGGTTTTTGTGAATGCTTGTAAGTAGCTTAAGGCACTTTCAAAGGAAAGTGATTTTCTCTGAAAGGACAGCATTTAGAAAGTGAAGCAACACTCCATTCACTTCGCACAGTGAATTGAAGTGTTGGAACAGACTGCTTCTCTTTCAGAGAAACGGATGTGAGTTTTTTGTGAATGCTTGTAAGTAGCTTAAGGCACTTTCAAAGGAAAGTGATTTTCTCTGAAAGGACAGCATTTAGAAAGTGAAGCCACACTCCATTCACTTCACACAGTGAATTGAAGTGTTGGAACAGACTGCTTCTCTTTCAGAGAAACGCATGTGAATTTCTGTTAAATGCTTGTAAGTAGCTTAAGGCACTTTCAAAGGAAAGTGATTTTCTCTGAAAGGACAGCATTTAGAAAGTGAACCAACACTCCATTCATTTCACACAGTGAATTGAAGTGTTGGAACAGACTGCTTCTCTTTCAGAGAATAGCATGTGAATTTCTGTTAAATCCTTGTAAGTAGCTTAAGGCACTTTCAAAGGAAAGTGATTTTCTCTGAAAAGACAGCATTTGGAAAGTGAAGCAACACTCCGTTCACTCCGCACAGTGAATTGAAGTGTTGGAACAGACTGCTTCTCTTTCAGAGAAACAGATGTGAGTTTCTTGTGAATGCTTGTAAGTAGCTTAAGGCAGTTTGAAAAGAGAGTGATTTTCTCTAAAAGGAGAGCATTTAGAAAGTGAAGCAACACTTCATTCACTTCGCACAGTGAATTGAAGTGTTGGAACAGACTGCTTCTCTTTCAGAGAAACGCATGTGAATTTCTGTTAAATGCTTGTAAGTAGCTTAAGGCACTTTCAAAGGAAAGTGACTTACTCTGAAAGGACAGCATTTAGAAAGTGAAGCAACACTCCATTCACTTCACACAGTGAATTGAAGTGTTGGAACAGACTGCTTCTCTTTCAGAGAAACGCATGTGAATTTCTGTTAAATGCTTGTACGTAGCTTAAGGCACTTTCGAAGGAAAGTGATTTTCTCTGAAAGGACAGCATTTAGAAAGTGAAGCAACACTCCATTCACTACGCACAGTGAATTGAAGTGTTGGAACAGACTGCTTCTCTTTCAGAGAAGCGGATGTGAGTTTTTGTGAATGCTTGTAAGAAGCTTAAGGCACTTTCAAAGGAAAGTGATTATCTCTGAAATGACAGCATTTAGAAAGTGAAGCAACACTCCATTCACTTCGTACAGTGAATTGAAGTGTTGGAACAGAATGCTTCTCTTTCAGCGAAACGCATGTGAATTTCTGTTGACTGCTTGTTTGTAGCTTAAGGGATTTTCAAAGGAAAGTGATTTTCTCTGAAAGGACAGCATTTAGAAAGTGAAGCAACACTCCATTCACTTCGCACCGTGAATTGAAGTGTTGGAACAGACTGCTTCTCTTTCAGAAAAACGCATGTGACTTTCTTTTGAATGCTTGTAAGTAACTTAAGGCTCTTTCAAAGGAAAGTGATTTTCTCTGAAAGGACAGCATTTAGAAAGTGAAGCAACACTCCATTCACTGCGCACAGTGAATTGCAGTGTTGGAACAGACTGCTTCTCTTTCAGAGAAAGGCATGTGAGTTTCTGGTGAATGCTTGTAAGTAGCTTAAGGCACTTTCAAAGGAAAGTGATTTTCTCTGAAAGGACAGCATTTAGAAAGTGAAGAAACACTCCATTCACTTCGCACAGTGAATTGAAGTGTTGGAACAGACTGCTTCTCTTTCAGAAAAACGCATGTGAGTTTCTTTTGAATGCTTGTAAGTAGCTTAAGGCTCTTTCAAATGAAAGTGATTTTCTCTGATAGGACAGCATTTAGAAAGTGAAGCAACACTCCATTCACTTCGCACAGTGAATTGAAGTGTTGGAACAGACTGCTTCTCTTTCAGAGAAACGGATGTGAGTTTTGTGTGAATGCTTGTAAGTAGCTTAAGGCACTTTCAAAGGAAAGTGATTTTCTCTGAAAAGACTGTATTTAGAAAGTGATGCCACACTCCATTCACTTCGCACAGTGAATTGAAGTGTTGGAACAGACTGCATCACTTTCAGAGAAACGCATGTGAATATCTGGTAAATGCTTGTAAGTAGCTTAAGGCACTATTAAAGGAAAGTGATTTTCTCTGAAAGGACAGCATTTAGAAAGTGAAGCAACACTCCATTCACTTCGCACAGTGAATTGAAGTGTTAGAACAGACTGCTTCTCTTTCAGAGAAAGAGATGTGAGTTTCTTGTGCATGCTTGTAAGTAACTTAAGGCAGTTTCAAAACAGAGTGATTTTCTCTAAAAGGAGAGCATTTAGAAAGTGAAGCAACACACCATTGACTTCGCACAGTGAATTGAAGTGTTGGAACAGACTGCTTCTCTTTCAGAAAAATGCATGTGAGTTTCTTGTGAATGCTTGTAAGTAGCTTAAGGCACTTTCAAAGGAGAGTGATTTTCTCTGAAAGGACAGCATTTAGAAAGTGAAGCAACACTCCATTCACTACGCACAGTGAATTGAAGTTTTGGAACAGACTACTTCTCTTTCAGAGAAACAGATGTGAGTTTTTTGTGAATGCTTGTAAGTAGCTTAAGGCACTTTCAAAGGAAAGTGATTTTCTCTGAAAGGACAGCCTTTAGAAAGTGAAGCCACACTCCATTCACTTCGAACAGTGAATTGAAGTGTTGGAACAGACTGCATCACTTTCAGAGAAACGCATGTGAATTTCTGTTAAATGCTTGTAAGAAGCTTAAGGCACTTTCAAAGGAAAGTGATTTTCTCTGAAAGGACAGCATTTAGAAAGTGATGCAACACTCCATGTACTTCTCGCAGTGAATTGAAGTGTTGGAACAGACTGCTTCTCTTTCAGAGAAACGCATGTGAATTCCTGTTGAATGCTTGTTTGTAGCTTAAGGCCCTTTCAAAGGAAAGTGATTTTCTCTGAAAGAACAGCATTTAGAAAGTGAAGCAACACTCCGTTCACTCCGCACAGTGAATTGAAGTGTTGGTAAAGACTGCTTCTCTTTCAGAGAAACGCATGTGAATTTCTGTTGAATTCTTGTATGTAGCTTAAGGCATTTTCAAAGGAAAGTGATTTTTTTTGAAAGGACAGCATTTGGAAAGTGAAGCAACACTCCATTCACTTCGCACAGTGAATTGAAGTGTTGGAAAAGACTGCTTCTCTTTCAGAGAAACAGATGTGAGTTTCTTGTGAATGCTTGTAAGAAGCTTAAGGCACTTTCAAAGGAAAGTGATTTTCTCTGAAATGACAGCATTTAGAAAGTGAAGCAACACTCCTTTCACTTCGTACAGTGAATTGAAGTGTTGGAACAGAATGCTTCTCTTTCAGCGAAACGCATGTGAATTTCTGTTGACTGCTTGTATGTAGCTTAAGGCATTTTCAAAGGAAAGTGATTTTCTCTGAAAGGACAGCATTTAGAAAGTGAAGCAACACTCCATTCACTTCGCACAGTGAATTGAAGTGTTGGAACAGACTGCTTCTCTTTCAGAAAAACGCATGTGAGTTTCTTTTGAATGCTTGTAAGTAGCTTAAGGCTCTTTCAAAGGAAAGTGATTTTCTCTGAAAGGACAGCATTTAGAAAGTGAAGCAACACTCCATTCACTACGCACAGTGAATTGCAGTGTTGGAACAGACTGCTTCTCTTTCAGAGAAACGCATGTGAATTTCTGTTAAATGCTTGTAAGTAGCTTAAGGCACTTTCAAAGGAAAGTGACTTTCTCTGAAAGGACAGCATTTAGAAAGTGAAGCAACACTCCATTCACTTCACACAGTGAATTGAAGTGTTGGAACAGACTGCTTCTCTTTCAGAGAAACGCATGTGAATTTCTGTTAAATGCTTGTACGTAGCTTAAGGCACTTTCAAAGGAAAGTGATTTTCTCTGAAATGACAGCATTTAGAAAGTGAAGAAACACTCCATTCACTACGCACAGTGAATTGAAGTGTTGGAACAGACTGCTTCTCTTTCAGAGAAGCGGATGTGAGTTTTTGTGAATGCTTGTAAGAAGCTTAAGGCACTTTCAAAGGAAAGTGATTTTCTCTGAAATGACAGCATTTAGAAAGTGAAGCAACACTCCATTCACTTCGTACAGTGAATTGAAGTGTTGGAACAGAATGCTTCTCTTTCAGAGAAACGCATGTGAATTTCTGTTGACTGCTTGTATGTAGCTTAAGGCATTTTCAAAGGAAAGTGATTTTCTCTGAAAGGACAGCATTTAGAAAGTGAAGCAACACTCCATTCACTTCGCACAGTGAATTGAAGTGTTGGAACAGACTGCTTCTCTTTCAGAAAAACGCATGTGAGTTTCTTTTGAATGCTTGTAAGTAGCTTAAGGCACATTCAAAGGAAAGTGATTTTCTCTGAAAGGACAGCATTTAGAAAGTGAAGCAACACTCCATGTACTTCTCGCAGTGAATTGAAGTGTTGGAACAGACTGCTTCTCTTTCAGAGAAACGCATGTTAATTCCTGTTGAATCCTTGTATGTAGCTTAAGGCCCTTTCAAAGGAAAGTGATTTTCTCTGAAAGAACAGCATTTAGAAAGTGAAGCAACACTCCATTCACTATGCACAGTGAATTGAAGTGTTGGAACAGACTACTTCTCTTTCAGAGAAACGGATGTGAGTTTTTTGTGAATGCTTGGAAGTAGCTTAAGGCACTTTCAAAGGAAAGTGATTTTCTCAGAAAGGACAGCATTTAGAAAGTGAAGCAACACTCCATTCACTACGCACAGTGAATTGAAGTGTTGGAACAGACTGCTTCTCTTTCAGAGAAAAGCATGTGAATTTCTGTTAAATTCTTGTAAGTAGCTTAAGGCACTTTCAAAGGAAAGTGATTTTCTCTGAAAGGACAGCATTTAGAAAGTGAAGCCCACTCATTTCACTTCGCACAGTGAATTGAAGTGTTGGAACAGCCTGCTTCTCTTTCAGAGAAAAGCATGTGAATTTCTGCTAAATGCTTGTAAGTATCTTAAGGCACTTTCAAAGGAAAGTGATTTTCTCTGAAGGGACAGCATTAGAAAGTGAAGCAACACTCCATTCACTTCGCACAGTGAATTGAAGTGTTGGAACAGACTGCTTCTCTTTCAGAGAGACAGATGTGAGTTTCTTGTGAATACTTGTAAGTAGCTTAAGGCAGTTTCAAAAGAGAGTGATTTTCTCTAAAAGGAGAGCATTTAGAAAGTGAAGCAACACTCCATTCACTTCGCACAGTGAATTGAAGTGATGGAACAGACTGCTTCTCTTTCAGAGAAACGCATGTGAATTTCTGTTGAATTCTTGTATGTAGCTTAAGGCATTTTCAAAGGAAAGTGATTTTCTCTGAAAGGACAGCATTTAGAAAGTGATGCAACACTCCATGTACTTCTCGCAGTGAATTGAAGTGTTGGAACAGACTGCTTCTCTTTCAGAGAAACGCATGTGAATTCCTGTTGAATGCTTGTTTGTAGCTTAAGGCCCTTTCAAAGGAAAGTGATTTTCTCTGAAAGAACAGCATTTAGAAAGTGAAGCAACACTCCGTTCACTCTGCACAGTGAATTGAAGTGTTGGTAAAGACTGCTTCTCTTTCAGAGAAACGCATGTGAATTTCTGTTGAATTCTTGTATGTAGCTTAAGGCATTTTCAAAGGAAAGTGATTTTTTTTGAAAGGACAGCATTTGGAAAGTGAAGCAACACTCCATTCACTTCGCACAGTGAATTGAAGTGTTGGAAAAGACTGCTTCTCTTTCAGAGAAACAGATGTGAGTTTCTTGTGAATGCTTGTAAGAAGCTTAAGGCACTTTCAAAGGAAAGTGATTTTCTCTGAAATGACAGCATTTAGAAAGTGAAGCAACACTCCTTTCACTTCGTACAGTGAATTGAAGTGTTGGAACAGAATGCTTCTCTTTCAGCGAAACGCATGTGAATTTCTGTTGACTGCTTGTATGTAGCTTAAGGCATTTTCAAAGGAAAGTGATTTTCTCTGAAAGGACAGCATTTAGAAAGTGAAGCAACACTCCATTCACTTCGCACAGTGAATTGAAGTGTTGGAACAGACTGCTTCTCTTTCAGAAAAACGCATGTGAGTTTCTTTTGAATGCTTGTAAGTAGCTTAAGGCTCTTTCAAAGGAAAGTGATTTTCTCTGAAAGGACAGCATTTAGAAAGTGAAGCAACACTCCATTCACTACGCACAGTGAATTGCAGTGTTGGAACAGACTGCTTCTCTTTCAGAGAAACGCATGTGAATTTCTGTTAAATGCTTGTAAGTAGCTTAAGGCACTTTCAAAGGAAAGTGACTTTCTCTGAAAGGACAGCATTTAGAAAGTGAAGCAACACTCCATTCACTTCACACAGTGAATTGAAGTGTTGGAACAGACTGCTTCTCTTTCAGAGAAACGCATGTGAATTTCTGTTAAATGCTTGTACGTAGCTTAAGGCACTTTCAAAGGAAAGTGATTTTCTCTGAAATGACAGCATTTAGAAAGTGAAGAAACACTCCATTCACTACGCACAGTGAATTGAAGTGTTGGAACAGACTGCTTCTCTTTCAGAGAAGCGGATGTGAGTTTTTGTGAATGCTTGTAAGAAGCTTAAGGCACTTTCAAAGGAAAGTGATTTTCTCTGAAATGACAGCATTTAGAAAGTGAAGCAACACTCCATTCACTTCGTACAGTGAATTGAAGTGTTGGAACAGAATGCTTCTCTTTCAGAGAAACGCATGTGAATTTCTGTTGACTGCTTGTATGTAGCTTAAGGCATTTTCAAAGGAAAGTGATTTTCTCTGAAAGGACAGCATTTAGAAAGTGAAGCAACACTCCATTCACTTCGCACAGTGAATTGAAGTGTTGGAACAGACTGCTTCTCTTTCAGAAAAACGCATGTGAGTTTCTTTTGAATGCTTGTAAGTAGCATAAGGCTCTTTCAAATGAAAGTGATTTTCTCTGAAAGGACAGCATTTAGAAAGTGAAGCAACACTCCATTCACTACGCACAGTGAATTGAAGTGTTGGAACAGACTACTTCTCTTTCAGAGAAACGAATGTGAGTTTTTTGTGAATGCTTGGAAGTTGCTTAAGGCACTTTCAAAGGAAAGTGATTTTCTCTGAAACGACTGCATATAGAAAGTGAAGCCACACTCCATTCACTTCGCACAGTGAATTGAAGTGTTGGAACATACTGCTTCTCTTTCAGAGAAACAGATGTGAGCTTCTTGTGAATGCTTGTAAGTAGCTTAAGGCAGTTTCAAAAGATAGTGATTTTCTCTAAAAGGAGAGCATTTAGAAAGTGAAGCAACACAGCATTCACTTCGCACAGTGAATTGAAGTGTTGGAACAGACTGCTTCTCTTTCAGAGAAGCGGATGTGAGTTTTTGTGAATGCTTGTAAGAAGCTTAAGGCACTTTCAAAGGAAACTGATTTTCTCTGAAAGGACAGCATTTAGAAAGTGAAGCAACACTCCATTCACTTCGCACAGTGAATTGAAGTGTTGGAACAGACTGCTTCTCTTTCAGAAAAATGCATGTGAGTTTCTAGTGATTGCTTGTAAGTAGCTTAAGACCCTTTCAAAGGAAAGTGATTTTCTGTGAAAGAACAGCATTTAGAAAGTGAAGCAACACTCCATTCACTACGCACAGTGAATTGAAGTGTTGGAACAGACTACTTCTCTCAGAGAAAGGGATGTGAGTTTTTTGTGAATGCTTGAAAGTAGCTTAAGGCAGTTTCAAAAGAGAGTGATTTTCTGTAAAAGGAGAGCATTTAGAAAGTGAAGCAACACACCATTCACTTCGCACAGTGAATTGAATTGTTGTTACAGACTGCTTCTCTTTCAGAAAAATGCATGTGAGTTTCTTGTGAATGCTTGTAAGTAGCTTAAGGCCCTTTCAAAGAACGTGATTTTCTCTGAAAGAACAGCATTTAGAAAGTGAAGCAACACTCCATTCACTACGCACAGTGAATTGAAGTGTTGTAACAGACTACTTCTCTTTCAGAGAAACGGATGTGAGTTTTTTTTGAATGCTTGGAAGTAGCTTAAGGCACTTTCAAAGGAAAGTGATTTTCTCTGAAAGGACAGCATTTAGAAAGTGAAGCAACACTCCATTCACTACGCACAGTGAATTGAAGTGTTGGAACAGACTACTTCTCTTTCAGAGAAACGGATGTGAGTTTTTTCTGAATGCTTGTAAGTAGCTTGAGGCACTTTCAAAGGAAAGTGATTTTCTGTGAACAGACAGCATTTAGAAAGTGAAGCAACACTCCATTCATTTCGCACAGTGAATTGAAGTGTTGGAACAGACTGCTTCTCTTTCAGAGAAAAGCATGTGAATTTCTGTTAAATGCTTGTAAGTAACATAAGGCACTTTCAAAGGAAAGTGATTTTCTCTGAAAGGACAGCATTTAGAAAGTAAAGCCACACTCCATTCACTTCGCACAGTGAATTGAAGTGTTGGAACAGACTGCTTCTCTTTCAGAGAAAAGCATGTGAATTTCTGTTAAATGCTTGTAAGTAGCTTAAGGCACTTTCAAAGGAAAGTAATTTTCTCTGAAAGGACAGCATTTAGAATGTGAAGCAACACTCCATGCACTTCGTGCAGTGAATTGAAGTGTTGTAACAGACTGCTTCTCTTTCAGAGAAACGCAAATGAATTTAAGTTGAATGCTTGTATGTAGCTTAAGGTATTTTCAAAGGAAAGTGATTTTCTCTGAAAGGACAGCATTTAGAATGTGAAGCAACACACCATTTACTTCGCACAGTGAATTGAAGTGTTGGAACAGACTGCTTCTCTTTCAGAAAAATGCATGTGAGTTTCTTGTGAATGCTTGTAGGTAGCTTAAGACCCTTTCAAAGGAAAGTGTTTTTCTCTGAAAGAACAGCATTTAGAAAGTGAAGAAACACTCCATTCACTACGCACAGTGAATTGAATAGTTGGAACAGACTACTTCTCTTTCAGAGAAACGGATGTGAGTTTTTTGTGAATGCTTGGAAGTAGCTTAAGACAGTTTCAAAAGAGAGTGATTTTCTGTAAAAGAGAGCATTTAGAAAGTGAAGCAACACACCATTCACTTCCCACAGTGAATTGAACTGTTGGAACAGACTGCTTCTCTTTCAGAAATATGCATGTGAGTTTCTTCTGAATGCTTGTAAGTAGCTTATGGCACTTTCAAAGGAAAGTGATTTTCTCTGAAAGGACAGCATTTAGAAACTGAAGCAACACTCCATTCACTTCGCACAGTGAATTGAAGTGTTGGAACACACTGCTTCTCTTTCAGAGAAAGAGATGTGAGTTTCTTGTAAATGCTTGTAAGTAACTTAAGGCAGTTTCAAAAGAGAGTGATTTTCTCTTAAAGGAGAGCATTTAGAAAGTGAAGCAACACATCATTGACTTCGCACAGTGAATTGAAATGTTGGAACAGACTGCTTCTCTTTCAGAAAAATGCATGTGAGTTTCTTGTGAATGCTTGTAAGTAGCTTAAGGCACTTTTAAAGGAAAGTGATTTTCTCTGAAAGGACAGCATTTAAAAAGTGAAGCCACACTCCATTCACTTCGCACAGTGAATTGAAGTGTTGGAACAGACTGCTTCTCTTTCAGAGAAACGCATGTGAATTTCTGTTAAATGCTTGTAAGTAGCTTAAGGCACTTTCAAAGGAAAGTGATTTTCTCTGAAAGGACAGCATTTAGAAAGTGAAGCAACACTCCATTCACTTCGCACAGTGAATTGAAGTGTTGGAACAGACTGCTTCTCTTTCACAGAAACGCATGTGAGTTTCTTCCTAAAGCTTGTAAGTAGCTTAAGGCCCTTTCAAAGGAAAGTGATTTTCTCTGAAAGGACAGGATTTAGAAAGTGAAGCAACACTCCATTCACTTCGCACAGTGAATTGAAGTGTTGGAACAGACTGCTTCTCTTTCAGAGAAACTCATGTGAGTTTCTTGTGAATGCTTGTAAGTAGCTTGAGGCAGTTTCAAAAGAGAGTGATTTTCTCTGAAAGTACAGCATTTAGAAAATGAAGCAACACTCCATTCCCTTCGTGCAGTGAATTGAAGTGTTAGAACAGACTGCTTCTCTTTCAGAGAAACGCATGTGAGTTTCTGTTGAATGCTTGCAACATTTGAAGAGCTTAAGGCTCTTTCAAAGGAAAGTGATTTTCTCTAAAAGGACAGCATTTAGAAAGTGAAGCAACACTCCATTCACTTCGCACAGTGAACTGAAGTGTTGGAACAGATTGCTTCTCTTTCAGAGAAACTCACGTGAGTCTCTGGTGAATGCTTGTAAGTAGTTTAAGGCACGATCAAAGGAAAGTGATTTTCTCTGAAAGGATAGCATTTAGAACGTGAAGCAACACTCCATTCACATCGCACAGTGAATTGAAGTGTTGGAACCGACTGCTTCTCTTTCAGAGAAACTCATGTGAGTCTCTGGTGAAAGCTAGTAAGTTGCTTAAGGCACATTCAAAGGAAAGTGATTTTCTCAGAAATGACAGCATTTAGAAAGTGAAGCAACACTCTATTCACTTCGCACAATGAATTGAAGTGTTGGATCACTCTGCTTCTCTTTCAGAGAAATGCATGTGAGTTTCTTCTGACTGCTTGTAAGTGGCTTAAGGCACGTTGAAAGGAAAGTGATTTTCTCTGTAAGGACAGCATTTAGAAAGTAAAGCAACACTCCATTCACTTCCCACAGAGAATTGAAGTGTTGGAACAGACTCCCTCTCTTTCAGAGAAACAGATGTGAGTTTCTTGTGAAAGCTTATAAGTAGATTAAGACAGTTTCAAAAGAGAGTGATTTTCTCTGAAAGGAGAGCATTTAGAAAGTGAAGCAACACTCCATTCACTTCGCACAGTGAATTGAAGTGTTGGAACAGACTGCTTCTCTTTAAGAGAAACGCATGTGAGTTTCTTCTGAATTCTTGTAAGTAGCTTAAGGCACTTTCAAAGGAAAGTGATTTTCTCTGAAAGGACAGCATTTAGAAAGTGAAGCAACACTCCATTCACTTCGCACAGTGAATTGAAGTGTTGGAACAGACTGCTTCTCTTTCAGAGAAACTCATGTGAGTCTCTGGTGAATGTTTGTAAGTAGCTTTAGTCACTTCCAAAGAATGTGATTTTCTCTGAAAGGACAGCATTTAGAAAGTGAAGCAACACTCTATTCACTCCGCACAATGAATTGAAGTGTTGGAACAGACTGCTTCTCTTTCAGAGAAATGCATGTGAGTTTCTTCTGACTGCTTGTAAGTAGCTTAAGGCACTTTGAAAGGAAAGTGATTTTCTCTGAAAGGACAGCATTTAGAAAGTAAAGCAACACTCCATTCACTTCGCACAGTGAATTGAAGTGTTGGAACAGACTCCTTCTCTTTCAGAGAAACAGATGTGAGTTTCTTGTGAAAGCTTATAAGTAGATTAAGGCAGTTTCAAAAGAGAGTGATTTTCTCTGAAAGGAGAGCATTTAGAAAGTGAAGCAACACTCCATTCGCTTCGCACATTGAATTGAAGTGTTGGAACAGACTGCTTCTCTTTCACAGAAACACATGTGAGTTTCTTCCTAAAGCTTGTAAGTAGCTTAAGGCCCTTTCAAAGGAAAGTGATTTTCTCTGAAAGGACAGGATTTAGAAAGTGAAGCAACACTCCATCCACTTCGCACAGTGAATTGAAGTGTTGGAACAGACTGCTTCTCTTTCAGAGAAACTCATGTGAGTTTCTTGTGAATGCTTGTAAGTAGCTTGAGGCAGTTTCAAAAGAGAGTGATTTTCTCTGAAAGTACAGCATTTAGAAAATGAAGCAACACTCCATTCCCTTCGTGCAGTGAATTGAAGTGTTAGAACAGACTGCTTCTCTTTGAGAGAAACGCATGTGAGTTTCTGTTGAATGCTTGCAACATTTGAAGAGCTTAAGGCTCTTTCAAAGGAAAGTGATTTTCACTAAAAGGACAGCATTTAGAAAGTGAAGCAACACTCCATTCACTTCGCACAGTGAATTGAAGTGTTGGAACAGATTGCTTCTCTTTCAGAGAAACTCACGTGAGTCTCTGGTGAATGCTTGTAAGTAGTTTAAGGCACGATCAAAGGAAAGTGATTTTCTCTGAAAGGATAGCATTTAGAACGTGAAGCAACACTCCATTCACATCGCACAGTGAATTGAAGTGTTGGAACCGACTGCTTCTCTTTCAGAGAAACTCATGTGAGTCTCTGGTGAAAGCTAGTAAGTTGCTTAAGGCACATTCAAAGGAAAGTGATTTTCTCAGAAATGACAGCATTTAGAAAGTGAAGCAACACTCTATTCACTTCGCACAATGAATTGAAGTGTTGGAACACTCTGCTTCTCTTTCAGAGAAATGCATGTGAGTTTCTTCTGAGTGCTTGTAAGTGGCTTAAGGCACGTTGAAAGGAAAGTGATTTTCTCTGAAAGGACAGCACTTAGAAAGTAAAGCAACACTCCATTCACTTCCCACAGGGAATTGAAGTGTTGGAACAGACTCCTTCCCTTTCAGAGAAACAGATGTGAGTTTCTTGTGAAAGCTTATAAGTAGATTAAGGCAGTTTCAAAAGAGAGTGATTTTCTCTGAAAGGAGAGCATTTAGAAAGTGAAGCAACACTCCATTCACTTCGCAAAGTGAATTGAAGTGTTGGAACAGACTGCTTCTCTTTAAGAGAAACGCATGTGAGTTTCTTCTGAATTCTTGTAAGTAGCTTAAGGCACTTTCAAATGAAAGTGATTTTCTCTGAAAGGACAGCATTTAGAAAGTGAAGCAACACTCCATTCACTTCGTACAGTGAATTGAAGTGTTGGAACAGACTGCTTCTCTTTCAGAGAAACGCATGTGAGTTTTTTGTGAATGCTTGAAAGTAATTTATGGCACTTTCAATGGAAAGTGATTTTCTCTGAAAGGACAGCATTTAGAAAGTGAAGCAACACTCCATTCACTTCGCACAGTGAACTGAAGTGTTGGATCAGAATCCTTCTCTTTCAGAGAAACAGATGTGAGTTTCTTGTGAATGCTTGTAAGTAGATTAAGACAGTTTCAAAGGAAAGTGATTTTCTCTGAAAGGACAGCATTTCGAACGTGAAGCAACACTCCATTCACTTCGCAAAACGAATTGAAGTGTTGGAACAGACTGCTTCTCTTTCAGAGAAACGCATGTGAGGTTTTTGTGAATGCTTGAAAGTAATTTAAAGCACTTTGAAAGGAAAGTGATTTTCTCTGAAAGGACAGCATTTAGAAAGTAAAGCAACACTCCATTTACGTCGCACAGTGAATTGAAGTGTTGGAACAGACTGCTTCTCTTTCAGAGAAACTCATGTGAGTCTCTGGTGAATGCTTGTAAGTACCTTAAGGCACTTTCAAAGGAAAGTGATTTTCTCTGAAAGGACAGCATTTAGAAAGTGAAGCAACGCTCCATTCACTTTGCACAGTGAATTGAAGTGTTGTAACAGACTGCTTCTCTTTCAGAGAAACGTATGTGTGTTTCTTGTGAATGCTTGAAATTAGCTGAAGGCACTTTCAAAGGAAAGTGATTTTCTCTGAAAGGACAGCATTTAGAAAGTGAAGCAACACTCCATTCACTTCGCACAGTGAATTGAAGTGTTGGAACAGATTGCTTCTCTTTCAGAGAAAATCATGTGAGATTCTGTTGAATGCTTGTAAGTAGCTTAAGGCACTTTCAAAGGAAAGTGATTTTCTCAGAAAGGATAGCATTTAGAACGTGAAGCAACACTCCATTCACTTCGCACTTTGAATTGAGTTGTTGGAACAGACTGCATCTCTTTCAGAGAAACTCATGTGAGTCTCTGGTGAATGCTTGTAAGTTGCTTAAGGCACTTTCAAAGGAAAGTGATTTTCTCAGAAAGGAAAGCATTTATAAAGTAAAACAACACTCTATTCACTTCGCACAATGAATTGAATTGTTGGAACAGACTGCTTCTCTTTCAGAGAAATGCATGTGAGTTTCTTCTGACTGCTTGTAAGTAGCTTAAGGCACTTTGAAAGGAAAGTGATTTTCTCTGAAAGGACAGCATTTAGAAAGTAAAGCAACACTCCCTTCACTTCCCACAGTGAATTGAAGTGTTGGAACAGACTCCTTCTCTTTCATAGAAACAGATGTGAGTTTCTTGTGAAAGCTTAAAAGTAGATTAAGGCAGTTTCAAAAGAGAGTGATTTTCTCTGAAAGGAGAGCATTTAGAAAGTGAAGCAACATTCCATTCACTTCGCACAGTGAATTAAAGTGTTGGAACAGACTGCTTCTCTTTAAGAGAAACACATGTGAGTTTCTTCTGAATTCTTGTAAGTAGCTTAAGGCACTTACAAAGGAAAGTGATTTTCTCTGAAAAGACAGCATTTAGAAAGTGAAGCAACACTCCATTCACTTCGCACAGTGAATTGAAGTGTTGGAACAGACTGCTTCCCTTTTACAGAAACGCATGTGTGTTTCTTCCTAATGCTTGTAAGTAGCTTAAGGCACTTTCAAAGGAAATTGATTTTCTCTGAAAGGACAGCATTTAGAAAGTGAAGCAACACTCCATTCACTTCCCACAGTGAATTGAAGTGTTGGAACAGACTGTTTCTCTCAGAGAAACTCATGTGAGTCTCTAATGAATGTTTGTAAGTAGCTTAAGTCACTTCCAAAGAAAGTGATTTTCTCTGAAAGGAGAGCATTTAGAAAGTGAAGCAACACTCTATTCACTTCGCACAATGAATTGAAGTGTTGGAACAGACTGCTTCTCTTTCAGAGAAATGCATGTGAGTTTCTGTTGAATGCTTGTAAGTAGCTTAAGGCACTTTGAAAGGAAAGTGATTTTCTCTGAAAGGAAAGCATTTAAAAATCAAAGCAACACTCCATTCACTTTCCACAGTGAATTGAAGTGTTGGAACAGACTCCTTCTCTTTCAGAGCAACAGATGAGAGTTAATTGTGAAAGCTTATAAGTAGATTGAAGCAGTTTCAAAAGAGAGTGATTTTCTCTGAAAGGAGAGCATTTAGAAAGTGAAGCAACACTCCATTCACTTCGCACACTGAATTGAAGTGTTGGAACAGACTGCTTCTCTTTAAGAGAACCGCATGTGAGTTACTTCTGAATTCTTGTAAGTTGCTTAAGGCACGTTCAAAGGAAAGTGATTTTCTCTGAAAGGACAGCCTTTAGAAAGTGAAGCCACACTCCATTCACTTCGCACAGTGAATTGAAGTGTTGGACCAGACTGCTTCTCTTTCAGAAAAACTCATGTTAGTCTCTGGTGAATGCTTGAAAGTAGCTGAAGGCACTTTCAAAGGAAAGTGATTTTCTCTGAAAGGACAGCATTTAGAAAGTGAAGCAACACTCCATTCACTTCGCAAAGTGAATTGAAGTGTTGGAACAGATTGCTTCTCTTTCAGAGAAACTCACTTGAGTTTCTGTTGAATGCTTGTAAGTAGCTTAAGGCACTTTCAATGGAAAGTGATTTTCTCTGAAAGGATTGCATTTAGGAAGTGAAGGAACACTCCATTCACTTCGCACAGTGAATTGAAGTGTTGGAAGAGACTGCTTCTCTTTAAGAGAACGCATGTGAGTTTCTTCTGAATTCTTGTAAGTAGCTTAAGGCACTTTCAAAGGAAAGTGATTTTCTCTGAAAGGACAGCCTTTAGAAAGTGAAGCCACACTCCATTCACTTCGCACAGTGAATTGAAGTGTTGGACCAGACTGCTTCTCTTTCAGAAAAACTCATGTTAGTCTCTGGTGAATGCTTGAAAGTAGCTGAAGGCACTTTCAAAGGAAAGTGATTTTCTCTGAAAGGACAGCATTTAGAAAGTGAAGCAACACTCCATTCACTTCGCAAAGTGAATTGAAGTGTTGGAACAGATTGCTTCTCTTTCAGAGAAACTGACTTGAGTTTCTGTTGAATGCTTGTAAGTAGCTTAAGGCACTTTCAATGGAAAGTGATTTTCTCTGAAAGGATAGCATTTAGGAAGTGAAGGAACACTCCATTCACTTCGCACAGTGAATTGAAGTGTTGGAAGAGACTGCTTCCCTTTAAGAGAACGCATGTGAGTTTCTTCTGAATTCTTGTAAGTAGCTTAAGGCACTTTCAAAGGAAAGTGATTTTCTCTGAAAGGACAGCGTTTAGAAAGTGAAGCAACACTCCATTCACTTCGCACAGTGAATTGAAGTGTTGGAACAGACAGCTTCTCTTTAAGAGAACGCACGTGAGTTTCTTCTGAATTCTTGTAAGTAGCTTAAGGCACTTAAAGGAAAGTGATTTTCTCTGAAAGGACAGCATTTAGAAAGTGAAGCAACACTCCATTCACTTCGCACAGTGAATTGAGGTGTTGGAACAGACTGCTTCTCTTTCAGAGAAACTCATGTGAGTCTCTGGTGAATGTTTGTAAGTAGCTTTAGTCACTTCCAAAGAATGTGATTTTCTCTGAAAGGACAGCATTTAGAAAGTGAAGCAACACTCTATTCACTTCGCACAATGAATTGAAGTGTTGGAACAGACTGCTTCTCTTTCAGAGAAATGCATGTGAGTTTCTTCTGACTGCTTGTAAGTAGCTTAAGGCACTTTGAAAGGAAAGTGATTTTCTCTGAAAGGACAGCATTTAGAAAGTAAAGCAACACTCCATTCACTTCGGACAGTGAATTGAAGTGTTGGAACAGACTCCTTCTCTTTCAGAGAAACAGATGTGAGTTTCTTGTGAAAGCTTATAAGTAGATTAAGGCAGTTTCAAAAGAGAGTGATTTTCTCTGAAAGGACAGGATTTAGAAAGTGAAGCAACACTCCATTCGCTTCGCAGAGTGAATTGATGTGTTGGAACAGACTGCTTCTCTTTCACAGAAACGCATGTGAGTTTCTTCCTAAAGCTTGTAAGTAGCTTAAGGCCCTTTCAAAGGAAAGTGATTTTCTCTGAAAGGACAGGATTTAGAAAGTGAAGCAACACTCCATTCACTTCGCACAGTGAATTGAAGTGTTGGAACAGACTGCTTCTCTTTCAGAGAAACTCATGTGAGTTTCTTGTGAATGCTTGTAAGTAGCTTGAGGCAGTTTCAAAAGAGAGTGATTTTCTCTGAAAGGACAGCATTTAGAAAATGAAGCAACACTCCATTCCCTTCGTGCAGTGAATTGAAGTGTTAGAACAGACTGCTTAGCTTTCAGAGAAACGCATGTGAGTTTCTGTTGAATGCCTGCAACATTTGAAGAGCTTAAGGCTCTTTCAAAGGAAAGTGATTTTCTCTAAAAGGACAGCATTTAGAAGGTGAAGCAACACTCCATTCCCTTCGCACAGTGAATTGAAGTGTTGGAACAGATTGCTTCTCTTTCAGAGAAACTCACGTGAGTCTCTGGTGAATGCTTGTAAGTAGTTTAAGGCACGATCAAAGGAAAGTGATTTTCTCTGAAAGGATAGCATTTAGAACGTGAAGCAACACTACATTCACATCGCACAGTGAATTGAAGTGTTGGAACCGACTGCTTCTCTTTCAGAGAAACTCATGTGAGTCTCTGGTGAAAGCTAATAAGTTGCTTAAGGCACATTCAAAGGAAAGTGATTTTCTCAGAAATGACAGCATTTAGAAAGTGAAGCAACACTCTATTCACTTCGCACAATGAATTGAAGTGTTGGAACACTCTGCTTCTCTTTCAGAGAAATGCATGTGAGTTTCTTCTGAGTGCTTGTAAGTGGCTTAAGGCACGTTGAAAGGAAAGTGATTTTCTCTGAAAGGACAGCATTTAGAAAGTAAAGCAACACTCCATTCACTTCCCACAGAGAATTGAAGTGTTGGAACAGACTCCTTCTCTTTCAGAGAAACAGATGTGAGTTTCTTGTGAAAGCTTATAAGTAGATTAAGGCAGTTTCAAAAGAGAGTGATTTTCTCTGAAAGGAGAGCATTTAGAAAGTGAAGCCACACTCCATTCACTTCGCACAGTGAATTGAAGTGTTGGAACAGACTGCTTCTCTTTAAGAGAAACGCATGTGAGTTTCTTCTGAATTCTTGTAAGTAGCTTAAGGCACTTTCAAAGGAAAGTGATTTTCTCTGAAAGGACAGCATTTAGAAAGGGAAGCAACACTCCATTCACTTCGCACAGTGAATTGAAGTGTTGGAACAGACTGCTTCTCTTTCAGAGAAACTCATGTGAGTCTCTGGTGAATGTTTGTAAGTAGCTTTAGTCACTTCCATAGAATGTGATTTTCTCTGAAAGGAGAGCATTTAGAAAGTGAAGCAACACTCCATTCACTTCTCACAGTGAATTGAAGTGTTAGAACAGACTGCTTCTCTTTCAGAGAAACGCATGTGAGTTTCTGTTGAATGCTTGCAACATTTGAAGAGCTTAAGGCTCTTTCAAAGGAAAGTGATTTTCTCTGAAAGGACAGCATTTAGAAAGTGAAGCAACACTCCATTCCCTTCCTGCAGTGAATTGAAGTGTTAGAACAGACTGCTTCTCTTTCAGAGAAACGCATGTTAGTTTCTGTTGAATGCTTGCAGCATTTGAAGAGCTTAAGGCTCTTTCAAAGGAAAGTGATTTTCTCTAAAAGGACAGCATTTAGAAAGTGAAGCAACACTCCATTCACTTCGCACAGTGAATTGAAGTGTTGGAACAGACTGCTTCTCTTTAAGAGAAACGCATGTGAGGTTCTTCTGAATTCTTGTAAGTAGCTTAAGGCACTTTCAAAGGAAAGGGATTTTCTCTGAAAGGACAGCATTTAGATAGTGAAGCAACACTCCATTCACTTCGCACAGTGAATTGAAGTGTTGGAACAGACTGCTTCTCTTTCAGAGAAACTCATGTGAGTCTCTGGTGAATGTTTGTAAGTAGCTTTAGTCACTTCCAAAGAATGTGATTTTCTCTGAAAGGACAGCATTTAGAAAGTGAAGCAACACTCTATTCACTTCGCACAATGAATTGAAGTGTTGGAACAGACTGCTTCTCTTTCAGAGAAATGCATGTGAGTTTCTTCTGACTGCTTGTAAGTATCTTAAGGCACTTTGAAAGGAAAGTGATTTTCTCTGAAAGGACAGCATTTAGAATGTAAAGCAACACTCCATTCATTTCGCACAGTGAATTGAAGTGTTAGAACAGACTCCTTCTCTTTCAGAGAAACAGATGTGAGTTTCTTGTGAAAGCTTATAAGTAGATTAAGGCAGTTTCAAAAGAGAGTGATTTTCTCTGAAAGGAGAGCATTTAGAAAGTGAAGCAACACTCCATTCACTTCGCACAGTGAATTGAAGTGTTGGAACAGACTGCTTCTCTTTCAGAGAACGCATGTGAGTTTCTTCTGAATTCTTGTAAGTAGCTTAAGGCACTTTCAAAGGAAAGTGATTTTCTCTGAAAGGACAGCATTTAGAAAGTGAAGCAACACTCCATTCACTTCGCACAGTGAATTGAAGTGTTGGAACAGACTGCTTCTCTTTCAGAGAAACGCATGTGAGTTTTTTGTGAATGCTTGAAAGTACTTTATGGCACTTTCAATGTAAAGTGATTTTCTCTGAAAGGACAGGATTTAGAAAGTGAAGCAACACTCCATTCACTTCGCACAGTGAATTGAAGTGTTGGAACAGACTGCTTCTCTTTCAGAGAAACTCATGTGAGTTTCTTGTGAATGCTTGTAAGTAGCTTGAGGCAGTTTCAAAAGAGAGTGAATTTCTCTGAAAGTACAGCATTTAGAAAATGAAGCAACACTCCATTCCCTTCGTGCAGTGAATTGAAGTGTTAGAACAGACTGCTTCGCTTTCAGAGAAACGCATGTGAGTTTCTGTTGAATGCTTGCAACATTTGAAGAGCTTAAGGCTCTTTCAAAGGAAAGTGATTTTCTCTAAAAGGACAGCATTTAGAAAGTGAAGCAACACTCCATTCACTTCGCACAGTGAATTGAAGTGTTGGAAGAGATTGCTTCTCTTTCAGAGAAACTCACGTGAGTCTCTGGTGAATGCTTGTAAGTAGTTTAAGGCACGATCAAAGGAAAGTGATTTTCTCTGAAAGGATAGCATTTAGAACGTGAAGCAACACTCCATTCACATCGCACAGTGAATTGAAGTGTTGGAACCGACTGCTTCTCTTTCAGAGAAACTCATGTGAGTCTCTGGTGAAAGCTAGTAAGTTGCTTAAGGCACATTCAAAGGAAAGTGATTTTCTCAGAAATGACAGCATTTAGAAAGTGAAGCAACACTCTATTCACTTCGCACAATGAATTGAAGTGTTGGAACACTCTGCTTCTCTTTCAGAGAAATGCATGTGAGTTTCTTCTGAGGGCTTGTAAGTGGCTTAAGGCACGTTGAAAGGAAAGTGATTTTCTCTGAAAGGACAGCATTTAGAATGGAAAGCAACACTCCATTCACTTCCCACAGAGAATTGAAGTGTTGGAACAGACTCCTTCTCTTTCAGAGAAACGCATGTGAGTTTTTTGTGAATGCTTGAAAGTAATTTATGGCACTTTCAATGGAAAGTGATTTTCTCTGAAAGGACAGCATATAGAAAGTGAAGCAACACTCCATTCACTTCACACAGTGAATTGAAGTGTTGGAACAGACTGCTTCTCTTTCAGAGAAACGCATGTGAGTTTCTTCCTAAAGCTTGTAAGTAGCTTAAGGCCCTTTCAAAGGAAAGTGATTTTCTCTGGAAGGACAGGATTTAGAAAGTGAAGCAACACTCCATTCACTTCGCACAGTGAATTGAAGTGTTGGAACAGACAACTTCTCTTTCAGAGAAACTCATGTGAGTTTCTTGTGAATGCTTGTAAGTAGCTTGAGGCAGTTTCAAAAGAGAGTGATTTTCTCTGAAAGGACAGCATTTAGAAAATGAAGCAACACTCCATTCCCTTCGTGCCGTGAATTGAAGTGTTAGAACAGACTGCTTCTCTTTCAGAGAAACGCATGTGAGTTTCTGTTTAATGCTTGCAACATTTGAAGAGCTTAAGGCTCTTTCAAAGGAAAGTGATTTTCTCTAAAAGGACAGCATTTAGAAAGTGAAGCAACACTCCATTCACTTCGCACAGTGAACTGAAGTGTTGGAACAGATTGCTTCTCTTTCAGAGAAACTCACGTGAGTCTCTGGTGAATGCTTGTAAGTAGTTTAAGGCACGATCAAAGGAAAGTGATTTTCTCTGAAAGGATAGCATTTAGAGCATGAAGCAACACTCCATTCACATCGCACAGTGAATTGAAGTGTTGGAACCGACTGCTTCTCTTTCAGAGAAACTCATGTGAGTCTCTGGTGAAAGCTAGTAAGTTGCTTAAGGCACATTCAAAGGAAAGTGATTTTCTCAGAAATGACAGCATTTAGAAAGTGAAGCAACACTCTATTCACTTCGCACAATGAATTGAAGTGTTGGAACACTCTGCTTCTCTTTCAGAGAAATGCATGTGAGTTTCTTCTGAGTGCTTGTAAGTGGCTTAAGGCACGTTGAAAGGAAAGTGATTTTCTCTGAAAGGACAGCATTTAGAAAGCAAAGCAACACTCCATTCACTTCCCACAGAGAATTGAAGTGTTGGAACAGACTCCTTCTCTTTCAGAGAAACAGATGTGAGTTTCTTGTGAAAGCTTATAAGTAGATTAAGGCAGTTTCAAAAGAGAGTGATTTTCTCTGAAAGGAGAGCATTTAGAAAGTGAAGCAACACTCCATTCACTTCGCACAGTGAATTGAAGTGTTGGAACAGACTGCTTCTCTTTAAGAGAAACGCATGTGAGTTTCTTCTGAATTCTTGTAAGTAGCTTAAGGCACTTTCAAAGGAAAGTGATTTTCTCTGAAAGGACAGCATTTAGAAAGTGAAGCAACACTCCATTCACTTCGCACAGTGAATTGAAGTGTTGGAACAGACTGCTTCTCTTTCAGAGAAACTCATGTGAGTCTCTGGTGAATGTTTGTAAGTGGCTTTAGTCACTTCCAAAGAATGTGATTTTCTCTGAAAGGACAGCATTTAGAAAGTGAAGCAACACTCTATTCACTTCGCACAATGAATTGAAGTGTTGGAACAGACTGCTTCTCTTTCAGAGAAATGCATGTGAGTTTCTTCTGACTGCTTGTAAGTAGCTTAAGGCACTTTGAAAGGAAAGTGATTTTCTCTGAAAGGACAGCATTTAGAAAGTAAAGCAACACTCCATTCATTTCGCACAGTGAATTGAAGTGTTGGATCTGACTCCTTCCCTTTCAGAGAAACAGATGTGAGTTTCTTGTGAAAGCTTATAAGTAGATTAAGGCAGTTTCAAAAGAGAGTGATTTTCTCTGAAAGGAGAGCATTTAGAAAGTGAAGCAACACTCCATTCGCTTGGCACAGTGAATTGAAGTGTTGGAACAGACTGCTTCTCTTTCACAGAAACGCACGTGAGTTTCTTCCTAAAGCTTGTAAGTAGCTTAAGGCCCTTTAAAAGGAAAGTGTTTTTCTCTGAAAGGACAGGATTTAGAAAGTGAAGCAACACTCCATTCACTTCGCACAGTGAATTGAAGTGTTGGAACAGACTGCTTCTCTTTCAGAGAAACTCATGTGATTTTCTTGTGAATGCTTGTAAGTAGCTTGAGGCAGTTTCAAAAGAGAGTGATTTTCTCTGAAAGGACAGCATTTAGAAAATGAAGCAACACTCCATTCCCTTCGTGCAGTGAATTGAAGTGTTAGAACAGACTGCTTCTCTTTCAGTGAAACGCATGTGAGTTTCTGTTGAATGCTTGCAACATTTGAAGAACTTAAGGCTCTTTCAAAGGAAAGTTATTTTCTCTAAAAGGATAGCATTTAGAAAGTGAAGCAACACTCCATTCACTTCGCACAGTGAATTGAAGTGTTGGAACAGATTGCTTCTCTTTCAGAGAAACTCACGTGAGTCTCTGGTGAATGCTTTTAAGTAGTTTAAGGCACGATCAAAGGAAAGTGATTTTCTCTGAAAGGATAGCATTTAGAACGTGAAGCAACACTCCATTCACATCGCACAGTGAATTGAAGTGTTGGAACCGACTGCTTCTCTTTCAGAGAAACTCATGTGAGTCTCTGGTGAAAGCTAGTAAGTTGCTTAAGGCACATTCAAAGGAAAGTGATTTTCTCAGAAATGACAGCATTTAATAAGTGAAGCAACACTCTATTCACTTCGCACAATGAATTGAAGTGTTGGAACACTCTGCTTCTCTTTCAGAGAAATGCATGTGAGTTTCTTCTGAGTGCTTGTAAGTGGCTTAAGGCACGTTGAAAGGAAAGTGATTTTCTCTGAAAGGACAGCATTTAGAAAGTAAAGCAACACTCCATTCACTTCCCACAGAGAATTGAAGTGTTGGAACAGACTCCTTCTCTTTCAGAGAAACAGATGTGAGTTTCTTGTGAAAGCTTATAAGTAGATTAAGGCAGTTTCAAAAGAGAGTGATTTTCTCTGAAAGGAGAGCATTTAGAAAGTGAAGCAACACTCCATTCACTTCGCACAGTGAATTGAAGTGTTGGAACAGACTGCTTCTCTTTAAGAGAAACGCATGTGAGTTTCTTCTGAATTCTTGTAAGTAGCTTAAGGCACTTTCAAAGGAAAGTGATTTTCTCTGAAAGGACAGCATTTAGAAAGTGAAGCAACACTCCATTCACTTCGCACAGTGAATTGAAGTGTTGGAACAGACTGCTTCTCTTTCAGAGAAACTCATGTGAGTTTCTGGTGATGTTTGTAAGTAGCTTTAGTCACTTAAAAAGAATGTGATTTTCTCTGAAAGAACAGCATTTAGAAAGTGAAGCAACACTCTATTCACTTCGCACAATGAATTGAAGTGTTGGAACAGACTGCTTCTCTTTCAGAGAAATGCATGTGAGTTTCTTCTGACTGCTTGTAAGTGGCTTAAGGCACGTTGAAAGGAAAGTGATTTTCTCTGAAAGGACAGCATTTAGAAAGTAAAGCAACACTCCATTCACTTCCCACAGAGAATTGAAGTGTTGGAACAGACTCCTTCTCTTTCAGAGAAACAGATGTGAGTTTCTTGTGAAAGCTTATAAGTAGATTAAGGCAGTTTCAAAAGAGAGTGATTTTCTCTGAGAGGAGAGCATTTAGAAAGTGAGGCAACACTCCATTCACTTCGCACAGTGAATTGAAGTGTTGGAACAGACTGCTTCTCTTTAAGAGAAACGCATGTGAGTTTCTTCTGAATTCTTGTAAGTAGCTTAAGGCACTTTCAAAGGAAAGTGATTTTCTCTGAAAGGACAGCATTTAGAAAGTGAAGCAACACTCCATTCACTTCGCACAGTGAATTGAAGTGTTGGAACAGACTGCTTCTCTTTCAGAGAAACTCATGTGAGTCTCTGGTGAATGTTTGTAAGTAGCTTTAGTCATTTCCAAAGAATGTGATTTTCTCTGAAAGGACAGCATTTAGAAAGTGAAGCAACACTCTATTCACTTCGCACAATGAATTGAAGTGTTGGAACAGACTGCTTCTCTTTCAGAGAAATGCATGTGAGTTTCTTCTGACTGCTTGTAAGTAGCTTAATGCACTTTGAAAGGAAAGTGATTTTCTCTGAAAGGACAGCATTTAGAAAGTAAAGCAACACTCCATTCACTTCGCACAGTCAATTGAAGTGTTGGAACAGACTCCTTCTCTTTCAGAGAAACAGATGTGAGTTTCTTGTGAAAGCTTATAAGTAGATTAAGGCAGTTTCAAAAGAGAGTGATTTTCTCTGAAAGGAGAGCATTTAGAAAGTGAAGCAACACTCCATTCGCTTCGCACAGTGAATTGAAGTGTTGGAACAGACTGCTTCTCTTTCACAGAAACGCATGTGAGTTTCTTCCTAAAGCTTGTAAGTAGCTTAAGGCCCTTTCAAAGGAAAGTGATTTTCTCTGAAAGGACAGGATTTAGAAAGTGAAGCAACACTCCATTCACTTCGCACAGTGAATTGAAGTGTTGGAACAGACTGCTTCTCTTTCAGAGAAACTCATGTGATTTTCTTGTGAATGCTTGTAAGTAGCTTGAGGCAGTTTCAAAAGAGAGTGATTTTCTCTGAAAGGACAGCATTTAGAAAGTGAAGCAACACTCCATTCACTTCGCACAGTGAATTGAAGTGTTGGAACAGACTGCTTCTCTTTCAGAGAAACTCATGTGAGTCTCTGGTGAATGTTTGTAAGTAGCTTTAGTCACTTCCAAAGAATGTGATTTTCTCTGAAAGGAGAGCATTTAGAAAGTGAAGCAACACTCCATTCACTTCGCACAGTGAATTGAAGTGTTAGAACAGACTGCTTCTCTTTCAGAGAAACGCATGTGAGTTTCTGTTGAATGCTTGCAACATTTGAAGAGCTTAAGGCTCTTTCAAAGGAAAGTGATTTTCTCTGAAAGGACAGCATTTAGAAAGTGAAGCAACACTCCATTCCCTTCCTGCAGTGAATTGAAGTGTTAGAACAGACTGCTTCTCTTTCAGAGAAACGCATGTTAGTTTCTGTTGAATGCTTGCAGCATTTGAAGAGCTTAAGGCTCTTTCAAAGGAAAGTGATTTTCTCTAAAAGGACAGCATTTAGAAAGTGAAGCAACACTCCATTCACTTCGCACAGTGAATTGAAGTGTTGGAACAGACTGCTTCTCTTTAAGAGAAACGCATGTGAGGTTCTTCTGAATTCTTGTAAGTAGCTTAAGGCACTTTCAAAGGAAAGGGATTTTCTCTGAAAGGACAGCATTTAGATAGTGAAGCAACACTCCATTCACTTCGCACAGTGAATTGAAGTGTTGGAACAGACTGCTTCTCTTTCAGAGAAACTCATGTGAGTCTCTGGTGAATGTTTGTAAGTAGCTTTAGTCACTTCCAAAGAATGTGATTTTCTCTGAAAGGACAGCATTTAGAAAGTGAAGCAACACTCTATTCACTTCGCACAATGAATTGAAGTGTTGGAACAGACTGCTTCTCTTTCAGAGAAATGCATGTGAGTTTCTTCTGACTGCTTGTAAGTAGCTTAAGGCACTTTGAAAGGAAAGTGATTTTCTCTGAAAGGACAGCATTTAGAATGTAAAGCAACACTCCATTCATTTCGCACAGTGAATTGAAGTGTTAGAACAGACTCCTTCTCTTTCAGAGAAACAGATGTGAGTTTCTTGTGAAAGCTTATAAGTAGATTAAGGCAGTTTCAAAAGAGAGTGATTTTCTCTGAAAGGAGAGCATTTAGAAAGTGAAGCAACACTCCATTCACTTCGCACAGTGAATTGAAGTGTTGGAACAGACTGCTTCTCTTTCAGAGAACGCATGTGAGTTTCTTCTGAATTCTTGTAAGTAGCTTAAGGCACTTTCAAAGGAAAGTGATTTTCTCTGAAAGGACAGCATTTAGAAAGTGAAGCAACACTCCATTCACTTCGCACAGTGAATTGAAGTGTTGGAACAGACTGCTTCTCTTTCAGAGAAACGCATGTGAGTTTTTTGTGAATGCTTGAAAGTACTTTATGGCACTTTCAATGTAAAGTGATTTTCTCTGAAAGGACAGCATTTAGAAAGTGAAGCAACACTCCATTCACTTCGCACAGTGAATTGAAGTGTTGGAACAGACTGCTTCTCTTTCACAGAAACGCATGTGAGTTTCTTCCTAAAGCTTGTAAGTAGCTTAAGGCCCTTTCAAAGGAAAGTGATTTTCTCTGAAAGGACAGGATTTAGAAAGTGAAGCAACACTCCATTCACTTCGCACAGTGAATTGAAGTGTTGGAACAGACTGCTTCTCTTTCAGAGAAACTCATGTGAGTTTCTTGTGAATGCTTGTAAGTAGCTTGAGGCAGTTTCAAAAGAGAGTGAATTTCTCTGAAAGTACAGCATTTAGAAAATGAAGCAACACTCCATTCCCTTCGTGCAGTGAATTGAAGTGTTAGAACAGACTGCATCGCTTTCAGAGAAACGCATGTGAGTTTCTGTTGAATGCTTGCAACATTTGAAGAGCTTAAGGCTCTTTCAAAGGAAAGTGATTTTCTCTAAAAGGACAGCATTTAGAAAGTGACGCAACACTCCATTCACTTCGCACAGTGAATTGAAGTGTTGGAACAGATTGCTTCTCTTTCAGAGAAACTCACGTGAGTCTCTGGTGAATGCTTGTAAGTAGTTTAAGGCACGATCAAAGGAAAGTGATTTTCTCTGAAAGGATAGCATTTAGAACGTGAAGCAACACTCCATTCACATCGCACAGTGAATTGAAGTGTTGGAACCGACTGCTTCTCTTTCAGAGAAACTCATGTGAGTCTCTGGTGAAAGCTAGTAAGTTGCTTAAGGCACATTCAAAGGAAAGTGATTTTCTCAGAAATGACAGCATTTAGAAAGTGAAGCAACACTCTATTCACTTCGCACAATGAATTGAAGTGTTGGAACACTCTGCTTCTCTTTCAGAGAAATGCATGTGAGTTTCTTCTGAGTGCTTGTAAGTGGCTTAAGGCACGTTGAAAGGAAAGTGATTTTCTCTGAAAGGACAGCATTTAGAAAGGAAAGCAACACTCCATTCACTTCCCACAGAGAATTGAAGTGTTGGAACAGACTCCTTCTCTTTCAGAGAAACGCATGTGAGTTTTTTGTGAATGCTTGAAAGTAATTTATGGCACTTTCAATGGAAAGTGATTTTCTCTGAAAGGACAGCATATAGAAAGTGAAGCAACACTCCATTCACTTCACACAGTGAATTGAAGTGTTGGAACAGACTGCTTCTCTTTCAGAGAAACGCATGTGAGTTTCTTCCTAAAGCTTGTAAGTAGCTTAAGGCCCTTTCAAAGGAAAGTGATTTTCTCTGAAAGGACAGGATTTAGAAAGTGAAGCAACACTCCATTCACTTCGCACAGTGAATTGAAGTGTTGGAACAGACAACTTCTCTTTCAGAGAAACTCATGTGAGTTTCTTGTGAATGCTTGTAAGTAGCTTGAGGCAGTTTCAAAAGAGAGTGATTTTCTCTGAAAGGACAGCATTTAGAAAATGAAGCAACACTCCATTCCCTTCGTGCCGTGAATTGAAGTGTTAGAACAGACTGCTTCTCTTTCAGAGAAACGCATGTGAGTTTCTGTTTAATGCTTGCAACATTTGAAGAGCTTAAGGCTCTTTCAAAGGAAAGTGATTTTCTCTAAAAGGACAGCATTTAGAAAGTGAAGCAACACTCCATTCACTTCGCACAGTGAACTGAAGTGTTGGAACAGATTGCTTCTCTTTCAGAGAAACTCACGTGAGTCTCTGGTGAATGCTTGTAAGTAGTTTAAGGCACGATCAAAGGAAAGTGATTTTCTCTGAAAGGATAGCATTTAGAGCATGAAGCAACACTCCATTCACATCGCACAGTGAATTGAAGTGTTGGAACCGACTGCTTCTCTTTCAGAGAAACTCATGTGAGTCTCTGGTGAAAGCTAGTAAGTTGCTTAAGGCACATTCAAAGGAAAGTGATTTTCTCAGAAATGACAGCATTTAGAAAGTGAAGCAACACTCTATTCACTTCGCACAATGAATTGAAGTGTTGGAACACTCTGCTTCTCTTTCAGAGAAATGCATGTGAGTTTCTTCTGAGTGCTTGTAAGTGGCTTAAGGCACGTTGAAAGGAAAGTGATTTTCTCTGAAAGGACAGCATTTAGAAAGTAAAGCAACACTCCATTCACTTCCCACAGAGAATTGAAGTGTTGGAACAGACTCCTTCTCTTTCAGAGAAACAGATGTGAGTTTCTTGTGAAAGCTTATAAGTAGATTAAGGCAGTTTCAAAAGAGAGTGATTTTCTCTGAAAGGAGAGCATTTAGAAAGTGAAGCAACACTCCATTCACTTCGCACAGTGAATTGAAGTGTTGGAACAGACTGCTTCTCTTTAAGAGAAACGCATGTGAGTTTCTTCTGAATTCTTGTAAGTAGCTTAAGGCACTTTCAAAGGAAAGTGATTTTCTGAAAGGACAGCATTTAGAAAGTGAAGCAACACTCCATTCACTTCGCACAGTGAATTGAAGTGTTGGAACAGACTGCTTCTCTTTCAGAGAAACTCATGTGAGTCTCTGGTGAATGTTTGTAAGTGGCTTTAGTCACTTCCAAAGAATGTGATTTTCTCTGAAAGGACAGCATTTAGAAAGTGAAGCAACACTCTATTCACTTCGCACAATGAATTGAAGTGTTGGAACAGACTGCTTCTCTTTCAGAGAAATGCATGTGAGTTTCTTCTGACTGCTTGTAAATAGCTTAAGGCACTTTGAAAGGAAAGTGATTTTCTCTGAAAGGACAGCATTTAGAAAGTAAAGCAACACTCCATTCATTTCGCACAGTGAATTGAAGTGTTGGAACAGACTCCTTCCCTTTCAGAGAAACAGATGTGAGTTTCTTGTGAAAGCTTATAAGTAGATTAAGGCAGTTTCAAAAGAGAGTGATTTTCTCTGAAAGGAGAGCATTTAGAAAGTGAAGCAACACTCCATTCGCTTGGCACAGTGAATTGAAGTGTTGGAACAGACTGCTTCTCTTTCACAGAAACGCACGTGAGTTTCTTCCTAAAGCTTGTAAGTAGCTTAAGGCCCTTTCAAAGGAAAGTGTTTTTCTCTGAAAGGACAGGATTTAGAAAGTGAAGCAACACTCCATTCACTTCGCACAGTGAATTGAAGTGTTGGAACAGACTGCTTCTCTTTCAGAGAAACTCATGTGATTTTCTTGTGAATGCTTGTAAGTAGCTTGAGGCAGTTTCAAAAGAGAGTGATTTTCTCTGAAAGGACAGCATTTAGAAAATGAAGCAACACTCCATTCCCTTCGTGCAGTGAATTGAAGTGTTAGAACAGACTGCTTCTCTTTCAGAGAAACGCATGTGAGTTTCTGTTGAATGCTTGCAACATTTGAAGAACTTAAGGCTCTTTCAAAGGAAAGTTATTTTCTCTAAAAGGATAGCATTTAGAAAGTGAAGCAACACTCCATTCACTTCGCACAGTGAATTGAAGTGTTGGAACAGATTGCTTCTCTTTCAGAGAAACTCACGTGAGTCTCTGGTGAATGCTTTTAAGTAGTTTAAGGCACGATCAAAGGAAAGTGATTTTCTCTGAAAGGATAGCATTTAGAACGTGAAGCAACACTCCATTCACATCGCACAGTGAATTGAAGTGTTGGAACCGACTGCTTCTCTTTCAGAGAAACTCATGTGAGTCTCTGGTGAAAGCTAGTAAGTTGCTTAAGGCACATTCAAAGGAAAGTGATTTTCTCAGAAATGACAGCATTTAGAAAGTGAAGCAACACTCTATTCACTTCGCACAATGAATTGAAGTGTTGGAACACTCTGCTTCTCTTTCAGAGAAATGCATGTGAGTTTCTTCTGAGTGCTTGTAAGTGGCTTAAGGCACGTTGAAAGGAAAGTGATTTTCTCTGAAAGGACAGCATTTAGAAAGTAAAGCAACACTCCATTCACTTCCCACAGAGAATTGAAGTGTTGGAACAGACTCCTTCTCTTTCAGAGAAACAGATGTGAGTTTCTTGTGAAAGCTTATAAGTAGATTAAGGCAGTTTCAAAAGAGAGTGATTTTCTCTGAAAGGAGAGCATTTAGAAAGTGAAGCAACACTCCATTCACTTCGCACAGTGAATTGAAGTGTTGGAACAGACTGCTTCTCTTTAAGAGAAACGCATGTGAGTTTCTTCTGAATTCTTGTAAGTAGCTTAAGGCACTTTCAAAGGAAAGTGATTTTCTCTGAAAGGACAGCATTTAGAAAGTGAAGCAACACTCCATTCACTTCGCACAGTGAATTGAAGTGTTGGAACAGACTGCTTCTCTTTCAGAGAAACTCATGTGAGTTTCTGGTGATGTTTGTAAGTAGCTTTAGTCACTTAAAAAGAATGTGATTTTCTCTGAAAGAACAGCATTTAGAAAGTGAAGCAACACTCTATTCACTTCGCACAATGAATTGAAGTGTTGGAACAGACTGCTTCTCTTTCAGAGAAATGCATGTGAGTTTCTTCTGAGTGCTTGTAAGTGGCTTAAGGCACGTTGAAAGGAAAGTGATTTTCTCTGAAAGGACAGCATTTAGAAAGTAAAGCAACACTCCATTCACTTCCCACAGAGAATTGAAGTGTTGGAACAGACTCCTTCTCTTTCAGAGAAACAGATGTGAGTTTCTTGTGAAAGCTTATAAGTAGATTAAGGCAGTTTCAAAAGAGAGTGATTTTCTCTGAAAGGAGAGCATTTAGAAAGTGAGGCAACACTCCATTCACTTCGCACAGTGAATTGAAGTGTTGGAACAGACTGCTTCTCTTTAAGAGAAACGCATGTGAGTTTCTTCTGAATTCTTGTAAGTAGCTTAAGGCACTTTCAAAGGAAAGTGATTTTCTCTGAAAGGACAGCATTTAGAAAGTGAAGCAACACTCCATTCACTTCGCACAGTGAATTGAAGTGTTGGAACAGACTGCTTCTCTTTCAGAGAAACTCATGTGAGTCTCTGGTGAATGTTTGTAAGTAGCTTTAGTCATTTCCAAAGAATGTGATTTTCTCTGAAAGGACAGCATTTAGAAAGTGAAGCAACACTCTATTCACTTCGCACAATGAATTGAAGTGTTGGAACAGACTGCTTCTCTTTCAGAGAAATGCATGTGAGTTTCTTCTGACTGCTTGTAAGTAGCTTAATGCACTTTGAAAGGAAAGTGATTTTCTCTGAAAGGACAGCATTTAGAAAGTAAAGCAACACTCCATTCACTTCGCACAGTCAATTGAAGTGTTGGAACAGACTCCTTCTCTTTCAGAGAAACAGATGTGAGTTTCTTGTGAAAGCTTATAAGTAGATTAAGGCAGTTTCAAAAGAGAGTGATTTTCTCTGAAAGGAGAGCATTTAGAAAGTGAAGCAACACTCCATTCGCTTCGCACAGTGAATTGAAGTGTTGGAACAGACTGCTTCTCTTTCACAGAAACGCATGTGAGTTTCTTCCTAAAGCTTGTAAGTAGCTTAAGGCCCTTTCAAAGGAAAGTGATTTTCTCTGAAAGGACAGGATTTAGAAAGTGAAGCAACACTCCATTCACTTCGCACAGTGAATTGAAGTGTTGGAACAGACTGCTTCTCTTTCAGAGAAACTCATGTGATTTTCTTGTGAATGCTTGTAAGTAGCTTGAGGCAGTTTCAAAAGAGAGTGATTTTCTCTGAAAGGACAGCATTTAGAAAATGAAGCAACACTCCATTCCCTTCGTGCAGTGAATTGAAGTGTTAGAACAGACTGCTTCTCTTTCAGAGAAACGCATGTGAGTTTCTGTTGAATGCTTGCAACATTTGTAGAGCTTAAGGCTCTTTCAAAGGAGAGTGATTTTCTCTAAAAGGACAGCATTTAGAAAGTGAAGCAACACTCCATTCACTTCGCACAGTGAATTGAAGTGTTGGAACAGATTGCTTCTCTTTCAGAGAAACTCACGTGAGTCTCTGGTGAATGCTTGTAAGTAGTTTAAGGCACGATCAAAGGAAAGTGATTTTCTCTGAAAGGATAGCATTTAGAACGTGAAGCAACACTCCATTCACATCGCACAGTGAATTGAAGTGTTGGAACCGACTGCTTCTCTTTCAGAGAAACTCATGTGAGTCTCTGGTGAAAGCTAGTAAGTTGCTTAAGGCACATTCAAAGGAAAGTGATTTTCTCAGAAATGACAGCATTTAGAAAGTGAAGCAACACTCTATTCACTTCGCACAATGAATTGAAGTGTTGGAACACTCTGCTTCTCTTTCAGAGAAATGCATGTGAGTTTCTTCTGAGTGCTTGTAAGTGGCTTAAGGCACTTTGAAAGGAAAGTGATTTTCTCTGAAAGGACAGCATTTAGAAAGTAAAGCAACACTCCATTCACTTCCCACAGAGAATTGAAGTGTTGGAACAGACTCCTTCTCTTTCAGAGAAACAGATGTGAGTTTCTTGTGAAAGCTTATAAGTAGATTAAGGCAGTTTCAAAAGAGAGTGATTTTCTCTGAAAGGAGAGCATTTAGAAAGTGAGGCAACACTCCATTCACTTCGCACAGTGAATTGAAGTGTTGGAACAGACTGCTTCTCTTTAAGAGAAACGCATGTGAGTTTCTTCTGAATTCTTGTAAGTAGCTTAAGGCACTTTCAAAGGAAAGTGATTTTCTCTGAAAGGACAGCATTTAGAAAGTGAAGCAACACTCCATTCACTTCGCACAGTGAATTGAAGTGTTGGAACAGACTGCTTCTCTTTCAGAGAAACTCATGTGAGTCTCTGGTGAATGTTTGTAAGTAGCTTTAGTCATTTCCAAAGAATGTGATTTTCTCTGAAAGGACAGCATTTAGAAAGTGAAGCAACACTCTATTCACTTCGCACAATGAATTGAAGTGTTGGAACAGACTGCTTCTCTTTCAGAGAAATGCATGTGAGTTTCTTCTGACTGCTTGTAAGTAGCTTAATGCACTTTGAAAGGAAAGTGATTTTCTCTGAAAGGACAGCATTTAGAAAGTAAAGCAACACTCCATTCACTTCGCACAGTCAATTGAAGTGTTGGAACAGACTCCTTCTCTTTCAGAGAAACAGATGTGAGTTTCTTGTGAAAGCTTATAAGTAGATTAAGGCAGTTTCAAAAGAGAGTGATTTTCTCTGAAAGGAGAGCATTTAGAAAGTGAAGCAACACTCCATTCGCTTCGCACAGTGAATTGAAGTGTTGGAAGAGACTGCTTCTCTTTCACAGAAACGCACGTGAGTTTCTTCCTAAAGCTTGTAAGTAGCTTAAGGCCCTTTCAAAGGAAAGTGATTTTCTCTGAAAGGACAGGATTTAGAAAGTGAAGCAACACTCCATTCACTTCGCACAGTGAATTGAAGTGTTGGAACAGACTGCTTCTCTTTCAGAGAAACTCATGTGATTTTCTTGTGAATGCTTGTAAGTAGCTTGAGGCAGTTTCAAAAGAGAGTGATTTTCTCTGAAAGGACAGCATTTAGAAAATGAAGCAACACTCCATTCCCTTCGTGCAGTGAATTGAAGTGTTAGAACAGACTGCTTCTCTTTCAGAGAAACGCATGTGAGTTTCTGTTGAATGCTTGCAACATTTGAAGAACTTAAGGCTCTTTCAAAGGAAAGTTATTTTCTCTAAAAGGACAGCATTTAGAAAGTGAAGCAACACTCCATTCACTTCGCACAGTGAATTGAAGAGTTGGAACAGATTGCTTCTCTTTCAGAGAAACTCACGTGAGTCTCTGTTGAATGCTTTTAAGTAGTTTAAGGCACGATCAAAGGAAAGTGATTTTCTCTGAAAGGATAGCATTTAGAACGTGAAGCAACACTCCATTCACATCGCACAGTGAATTGAAGTGTTGGAACCGACTGCTTCTCTTTCAGAGAAACTCATGTGAGTCTCTGGTGAAAGCTAGTAAGTTGCTTAAGGCACATTCAAAGGAAAGTGATTTTCTCAGAAATGACAGCATTTAGAAAGTGAAGCAACACTCTATTCACTTCGCACAATGAATTGAAGTGTTGGAACACTCTGCTTCTCTTTCAGAGAAATGCATGTGAGTTTCTTCTGAGTGCTTGTAAGTGGCTTAAGGCACGTTGAAAGGAAAGTGATTTTCTCTGAAAGGACAGCATTTAGAAAGTAAAGCAACACTCCATTCACTTCCCACAGAGAATTGAAGTGTTGGAACAGACTCCTTCTCTTTCAGAGAAACAGATGTGAGTTTCTTGTGAAAGCTTATAAGTAGATTAATGCAGTTTCAAAAGAGAGTGATTTTCTCTGAAAGGAGAGCATTTAGAAAGTGAAGCAACACTCCATTCACTTCGCACAGTGAATTGAAGTGTTGGAACAGACTGCTTCTCTTTAAGAGAAACGCATGTGAGTTTCTTCTGAATTCTTGTAAGTAGCTTAAGGCACTTTCAAAGGAAAGTGATTTTCTCTGAAAGGACAGCATTTAGAAAGTGAAGCAACACTCCATTCACTTCGCACAGTGAATTGAAGTGTTGGAACAGACTGCTTCTCTTTCAGAGAAACTCATGTGAGTTTCTGGTGATGTTTGTAGGTAGCTTTAGTCACTTAAAAAGAATGTGATTTTCTCTGAAAGAACAGCATTTAGAAAGTGAAGAAACACTCTATTCACTTCGCAAAATGAATTGAAGTGTTGGAACAGACTGCTTCTCTTTCAGAGAAATGCATGTGAGTTTCTTCTGACTGCTTGTAAGTGGCTTAAGGCACGTTGAAAGGAAAGTGATTTTCTCTGAAAGGACAGCATTTAGAAAGTAAAGCAACACTCCATTCACTTCCCACAGAGAATTGAAGTGTTGGAACAGACTTCTTCTCTTTCAGAGAAACAGATGTGAGTTTCTTGTGAAAGCTTATAAGTAGATTAAGGCAGTTTCAAAAGACAGTGATTTTCTCTGAAAGGAGAGCATTTAGAAAGTGAGGCAACACTCCATTCACTTCGCACACTGAATTGAAGTGTTGGAACAGACTGCTTCTCTTTAAGAGAAACGCATGTGAGTTTCTTCTGAATTCTTTTAAGTAGCTTAAGGCACTTTCAAAGGAAAGTGATTTTCTCTGAAAGGACAGCATTTAGAAAGTGAAGCAACACTCCATTCACTTCGCACAGTGAATTGAAGTGTTGGAACAGACTGCTTCTCTTTCAGAGAAACTCATGTGAGTCTCTGGTGAATGTTTGTAAGTAGCTTTAGTCACTTCCAAAGAATGTGATTTTCTCTGAAAGGACAGCATTTAGAAAGTGAGGCAACACTCTATTCACTTCGCACAATGAATTGAAGTGTTGGAACAGACTGCTTCTCTTTCAGAGAAATGCATGTGAGTTTCTTCTGACTGCTTGTAAGTAGCTTAAGGCACTTTGAAAGGAAAGTGATTTTCTCTGAAAGGACAGCATTTAGAAAGTAAAGCAACACTCCATTCACTTCGCACAGTGAATTGAAGTGTTGGAACAGACTGCTTCTCTTTCAGAGAAATGCATGTGAGTTTCTTCTGACTGCTTGTAAGTAGCTTAAGGCACTTTGAAAGGAAAGTGATTTTCTCTGAAAGGACAGCATTTAGAAAGTAAAGCAACACTCCATTCATTTCGCACAGTGAATTGAAGTGTTGGAACAGACTCCTTCCCTTTCAGAGAAACAGATGTGAGTTTCTTGTGAAAGCTTATAAGTAGATTAAGGCAGTTTCAAAAGAGAGTGATTTTCTCTGAAAGGAGAGCATTTAGAAAGTGAAGCAACACTCCATTCGCTTCGCACAGTGAATTGAAGTGTTGGAAGAGACTGCTTCTCTTTCACAGAAACGCACGTGAGTTTCTTCCTAAAGCTTGTAAGTAGCTTAAGGCCCTTTCAAAGGAAAGTGATTTTCTCTGAAAGGACAGGATTTAGAAAGTGAAGCAACACTCCATTCACTTCGCACAGTGAATTGAAGTGTTGGAACAGACTGCTTCTCTTTCAGAGAAACTCATGTGGTTTTCTTGTGAATGCTTGTAAGTAGCTTGAGGCAGTTTCAAAAGAGAGTGATTTTCTCTGAAAGGACAGCATTTAGAAAATGAAGCAACACTCCATTCCCTTCGTGCAGTGAATTGAAGTGTTAGAACAGACTGCTTCTCTTTCAGAGAAACGCATGTGAGTTTCTGTTGAATGCTTGCAACATTTGAAGAACTTAAGGCTCTTTCAAAGGAAAGTTATTTTCTCTAATAGGACAGCATTTAGAAAGTGAAGCAACACTCCATTCACTTCGCACAGTGAATTGAAGTGTTGGAACAGATTGCTTCTCTTTCAGAGAAACTTACGTGAGTCTCTGGTGAATGCTTGTAAGTAGTTTAAGGCACGATCAAAGGAAAGTGATTTTCTCTGAAAGGATAGCATTTAGAACGTGAAGCAACACTCCATTCACATCGCACAGTGAATTGAAGTGTTGGAACCGACTGCTTCTCTTTCAGAGAAACTCATGTGAGTCTCTGGTGAAAGCTAGTAAGTTGCTTAAGGCACATTCAAAGGAAAGTGATTTTCTCAGAAATGACAGCATTTAGAAAGTGAAGCAACACTCTATTCACTTCGCACAATGAATTGAAGTGTTGGAACACTCTGCTTCTCTTTCAGAGAAATGCATGTGAGTTTCTTCTGAGTGCTTGTAAGTGGCTTAAGGCACATTGAAAGGAAAGTGATTTTCTCTGAAAGGACAGCATTTAGAAAGTAAAGCAACACTCCATTCACTTCCCACAGAGAATTGAAGTGTTGGAACAGACTCCTTCTCTTTCAGAGAAACAGATGTGAGTTTCTTGTGAAAGCTTATAAGTAGATTAATGCAGTTTCAAAAGAGAGTGATTTTCTCTGAAAGGAGAGCATTTAGAAAGTGAAGCAACACTCCATTCACTTCGCACAGTGAATTGAAGTGTTGGAACAGACTGCTTCTCTTTAAGAGAAACGCATGTGAGTTTCTTCTGAATTCTTGTAAGTAGCTTAAGGCACTTTCAAAGGAAAGTGATTTTCTCTGAAAGGACAGCATTTAGAAAGTGAAGCAACACTCCATTCACTTCGCACAGTGAATTGAAGTGTTGGAACAGACTGCTTCTCTTTCAGAGAAACTCATGTGAGTTTCTGGTGATGTTTGTAGGTAGCTTTAGTCACTTAAAAAGAATGTGATTTTCTCTGAAAGAACAGCATTTAGAAAGTGAAGAAACACTCTATTCACTTCGCAAAATGAATTGAAGTGTTGGAACAGACTGCTTCTCTTTCAGAGAAATGCATGTGAGTTTCTTCTGACTGCTTGTAAGTGGCTTAAGGCACGTTGAAAGGAAAGTGATTTTCTCTGAAAGGACAGCATTTAGAAAGTAAAGCAACACTCCATTCACTTCCCACAGAGAATTGAAGTGTTGGAACAGACTCCTTCTCTTTCAGAGAAACAGATGTGAGTTTCTTGTGAAAGCTTATAAGTAGATTAAGGCAGTTTCAAAAGACAGTGATTTTCTCTGAAAGGAGAGCATTTAGAAAGTGAGGCAACACTCCATTCACTTCGCACACTGAATTGAAGTGTTGGAACAGACTGCTTCTCTTTAAGAGAAACGCATGTGAGTTTCTTCTGAATTCTTTTAAGTAGCTTAAGGCACTTTCAAAGGAAAGTGATTTTCTCTGAAAGGACAGCATTTAGAAAGTGAAGCAACACTCCATTCACTTCGCACAGTGAATTGAAGTGTTGGAACAGACTGCTTCTCTTTCAGAGAAACTCATGTGAGTCTCTGGTGAATGTTTGTAAGTAGCTTTAGTCACTTCCAAAGAATGTGATTTTCTCTGAAAGGACAGCATTTAGAAAGTGAGGCAACACTCTATTCACTTCGCACAATGAATTGAAGTGTTGGAACAGACTGCTTCTCTTTCAGAGAAATGCATGTGAGTTTCTTCTGACTGCTTGTAAGTAGCTTAAGGCACTTTGAAAGGAAAGTGATTTTCTCTGAAAGGACAGCATTTAGAAAGTAAAGCAACACTCCATTCACTTCGCACAGTGAATTGAAGTGTTGGAACAGACTGCTTCTCTTTCAGAGAAATGCATGTGAGTTTCTTCTGACTGCTTGTAAGTAGCTTAAGGCACTTTGAAAGGAAAGTGATTTTCTCTGAAAGGACAGCATTTAGAAAGTAAAGCAACACTCCATTCATTTCGCACAGTGAATTGAAGTGTTGGAACAGACTCCTTCCCTTTCAGAGAAACAGATGTGAGTTTCTTGTGAAAGCTTATAAGTAGATTAAGGCAGTTTCAAAAGAGAGTGATTTTCTCTGAAAGGAGAGCATTTAGATGGTGAAGCAACACTCCATTCGCTTCGCACAGTGAATTGAAGTGTTGGAAGAGACTGCTTCTCTTTCACAGAAACGCACGTGAGTTTCTTCCTAAAGCTTGTAAGTAGCTTAAGGCCCTTTCAAAGGAAAGTGATTTTCTCTGAAAGGACAGGATTTAGAAAGTGAAGCAACACTCCATTCACTTCGCACAGTGAATTGAAGTGTTGGAACAGACTGCTTCTCTTTCAGAGAAACTCATGTGATTTTCTTGTGAATGCTTGTAAGTAGCTTGAGGCAGTTTCAAAAGAGAGTGATTTTCTCTGAAAGGACAGCATTTAGAAAATGAAGCAACACTCCATTCCCTTCGTGCAGTGAATTGAAGTGTTAGAACAGACTGCTTCTCTTTCAGAGAAACGCATGTGAGTTTCTGTTGAATGCTTGCAACATTTGAAGAACTTAAGGCTCTTTCAAAGGAAAGTTATTTTCTCTAAAAGGACAGCATTTAGAAAGTGAAGCAACACTCCATTCACTTCGCACAGTGAATTGAAGTGTTGGAACAGATTGCTTCTCTTTCAGAGAAACTCACGTGAGTCTCTGGTGAATGCTTTTAAGTAGTTTAAGGCACGATCAAAGGAAAGTGATTTTCTCTGAAAGGATAGCATTTAGAACGTGAAGCAACACTCCATTCACATCGCACAGTGAATTGAAGTGTTGGAACCGACTGCTTCTCTTTCAGAGAAACTCATGTGAGTCTCTGGTGAAAGCTAGTAAGTTGCTTAAGGCACATTCAAAGGAAAGTGATTTTCTCAGAAATGACAGCATTTAGAAAGTGAAGCAACACTCTATTCACTTCGCACAATGAATTGAAGTGTTGGAACACTCTGCTTCTCTTTCAGAGAAATGCATGTGAGTTTCTTCTGAGTGCTTGTAAGTGGCTTAAGGCACGTTGAAAGGAAAGTGATTTTCTCTGAAAGGACAGCATTTAGAAAGTAAAGCAACACTCCATTCACTTCCCACAGAGAATTGAAGTGTTGGAACAGACTCCTTCTCTTTCAGAGAAACAGATGTGAGTTTCTTGTGAAAGCTTATAAGTAGATTAAGGCAGTTTCAAAAGAGAGTGATTTTCTCTGAAAGGAGAGCATTTAGAAAGTGAAGCAACACTCCATTCACTTCGCACAGTGATTGAAGTGTTGGAACAGACTGCTTCTCTTTAAGAGAAACGCATGTGAGTTTCTTCTGAATTCTTGTAAGTAGCTTAAGGCACTTTCAAAGGAAAGTGATTTTCTCTGAAAGGACAGCATTTAGAAAGTGAAGCAACACTCCATTCACTTCGCACAGTGAATTGAAGTGTTGGAACAGACTGCTTCTCTTTCAGAGAAACTCATGTGAGTTTCTGGTGATGTTTGTAAGTAGCTTTAGTCACTTAAAAAGAATGTGATTTTCTCTGAAAGAACAGCATTTAGAAAGTGAAGCAACACTCTATTCACTTCGCACAATGAATTGAAGTGTTGGAACAGACTGCTTCTCTTTCAGAGAAATGCATGTGAGTTTCTTCTGACTGCTTGTAAGTAGCTTAATGCACTTTGAAAGGAAAGTGATTTTCTCTGAAAGGACAGCATTTAGAAAGTAAAGCAACACTCCATTCACTTCGCACAGTCAATTGAAGTGTTGGAACAGACTCCTTCTCTTTCAGAGAAACAGATGTGAGTTTCTTGTGAAAGCTTATAAGTAGATTAAGGCAGTTTCAAAAGAGAGTGATTTTCTCTGAAAGGAGAGCATTTAGAAAGTGAAGCAACACTCCATTCACTTCGCACAGTGAATTGAAGTGTTGGAACAGACTGCTTCTCTTTCACAGAAACGCATGTGAGTTTCTTCCTAAAGCTTGTAAGTAGCTT